>NC_046170.1:17628625-17685633 GCF_011064425.1 Rattus rattus
AATGTTGTACACTATACTGCGATGAGTGGCACATCACTTTAAAATGAGTGGTGAAAAGGAACACACAGAGATGAATAAATGTGGAGAAACAGTTCTCTGTGCTCCCGTGTGACATTTGTCTCCCATGCCGTTGTTTATTGGGGATGAAGTGCATCTCTGTTCTCATTTTCTCATTTCATTTCTTTGTATAACCTTTCTATTTCCTTCTTTCTCTAATCAAAACTCAGGCCTCTAAATTAGCCATACAGCCCACTGAAGAAAATGCATTATTTACAGTGCTTATTAAATGGGATTTCAAGTTTCTCTTGTATATCCCCAAAGTCAGGATGTAACATTATTCCATTTCCTTGTCTGAGAAAGCTAAGAAGAAAACCCAAGCATGAGGGATGTGTGTGTTGTGGGGAGAAGGATCATCTGTGCCTGTGTATTTGGAGGCTAGAAATCAACGTTGAATTTTCAGATAGGATATTTTCAGAGAACCTCACTGTTATACCTCACTGCTCAGCGGGTTGGAGCCTGGCTTTCCCAGTACAGACACTGCACACATGAGGCAGAACACCAGGCTTTTATGTGGGTGCTGTAAATCCTAACTCAGGTTCTCATACAAGCATAGTAGGCAATTTATCCACTCCCTAGCCCTGTGTACAGTCTCATACGTACATGTCAGAAATGTAGATGAGAAAGAGTAGTCGTGCCAGAAGAGTGTGTGTTCGGAAATCTAAATCTAACATGGAGGTTATAGCCTGGACCACAGGCAGTTGTTTGAACTTCCAAGAGTTCCAGAAGGATTATTTGTGGATAATATAAAGCATCTCCCTCACCTCTCCAGCATGTTTTAGAAGTTTGCAATTGTTAACTGCCATTCCCAATCCTCTTATGGGTTTGATTTGTAGATGAAGGAATGATCTATATTTGATTGTGAAATTAATCTATAATTAATTTTTGGTCAAGTTATATATGAAAGTTACCATATTTATAATTCTAATATCTACTTGATTTGTTGCCAATGGTTTCATTTCTTACAGAGACACCGAAAACCATTCCATCTATCAGAGTTCTTTTCAGTGAAAAACAAAACAAAACAAAACAAAACCCTGAACCTTGTTTTCTTTATTTTTTTAAAACATTAATTATGGAATATATTCTATCAGTTGATTTTAAGCTTTTTATGTAATTTATTTTCAAAGGGAACAATGTTGTTCATAAGATCTCTAGCATTGATCTTATATAGTTGAACTTTCATCCAAATTTATTATATTTTCTCTAGCTCCTGAAAAACGCCAAGCGATTTTCTGTTCTCTAATTTAACTACTTTAGAAACTTCCCACAAGTGGATACTGTAGTGTTGTTGGTCCTCTGGTGTATTGGTTAATTCATCAGGAGAAGACCTATCAGGTTGCCACATCCTGCAGACACTCCTGTTTGTGTGAGCTGCAGCCCCCTGCTGAGATTGTGACTGGAATGTTAAAGCATATATGTTCAGGAATGGGCTGGGTCATACCTGTTTGTCTTTCAGAAAGACTGCCTCATTTCAATAACCCCCTCCCAGGAGTTTATAAGGGGTCCTATTTCTTTTTTGTCTTGGTACTTTTATTTATTTACATTTCAAATGTTATTCTCCTCCATTCCCCCTCCACAAACCCTCTATCCTATCCATTCCTGACCCAGCTTCTATGAGGGTGCTCCCCCACCCACCCACCCACTCCCACCTCACCACCCTGCCCTAGCATTCCCCTATGTTGGGGCATTGAGCCTCCACAGGACCAAGGGCTTTCCCTTCCATTGATTCCAGATAAGGCCATCCTCTGCTACATATGCGTCTGGAGCCTTGGGTCCCTCCATGTGTACTCTTTGGTTGGTGGTTTAGTCCCTGGGAGCTCTGGTTGATATTGTTGTTCTTCCTATGGGGTTGCAGATCCCTTTAGCTCCTCCAGTCCTTCCCTTAACTCCTTCATTGGGGTCCCCTGATAGTTGGCTGTAAGCATTCACCTCTGTATTAGTCAGGCTCTGGCAGAACCTCTCGGGGGACAGATATTATCAGGCTCCTGTCAGCGAGCACTTCTTGGGATCAGCAATAGCGGTTGGTTTGGTGGTTGCATAGGAGATGGAGCCGCAGGTGGGGCAGTCTCTGGACGGCCTTTCCTTCAGTCTCTGCTCCACTCTTTGTCTCTGTATTTCCTTTAGGTAGGAGCAATTCTGGGTTAATATTTTTGAGATGGGTGGGTGTCCCCATCCCTCAACCAGGGGCCATGCCTATCCACTGGATATGGTCTCTACAGGTTCTGTCTCCCTTTTGTTGGGTATTTCAGCTAATGCCATCCCCGTTGGGTCTTGGGAACACCTCTTGCTTTCTGGGCACCTGGGACTTCCTAGTGACTACCCCTAATTCGGATCCTGTTTCTTCACAACCTAGTCAATGCTTATCTTTGAATTTTACATAAAAACCATTTTGCTAGGTAGAGGTTTATGTCATGCTAGTTTGGGTCGATATTTTTCTGGAGATTAGTTATGCTCAGAAACTTTCATATATGTGTTGTTTATGTCGCTCTTTAGAGAGGTGCTTATTCAGAACCTAGATCATTTCTACCACGGTTATGATACATTTTGATATTAAGATATAGGAGCCGCCCATGTCTTAGAGATGACCTTGGTAACAGGTAAATTATTTGGGAACGTATAGTGCCCTTTTATCCACTGATTGCTTCCTTTGTTCCACAGACATTCTCTTACCAACCAAAGTCTCACTTGTCTGACTGGCTTATTTGGCCCATGCTTTTGCTGTCGTACCTGTGAAATCATGGCCAAAAACAATGTCATAAAGCACTTACACTGTTTGCTTCTATGACTTATAGTTTCCAGTCTTTTAAATTTTTATTTATTTATTTTTAGATTGTTTTATTTATTTACGTTCCAAACGTTGTCCCCCTTCACAGTCCCTTCTCCAACAGTTCTTCACCCCTTCCCTCTGCCCTTTGTTTCTGAGAGGGTCTTCTCCCCACACCTTCAGCCTCCCCACCCCTCCACCCGCCCCACTCCACCTTCTCCACCTTCCCACCATTCCCACCTCCCCACCTTCCCTAACCCCATTCCCTACATCGCCCTTTCCTGGGTCATCAAGTCTCTACAGGGCTAGGCGCATCCTCTCCCACTGAGGCCAGACAAGGCAGTCCTCTGCTGCATATGTGCCTGGGGACACAGACCAGTCCATCTGTGCTTTTTGGTTTTTGGCTTAGTCTCTGGAAGCTCCTGCTGATCCTCCTGTGGGGTTGCTACTCCTTTCAGCTCCCTTCAATTCTCCCCCTAAGTTTTCCACAGGAGTTCTTTACCTCAGTCCAATGGTTGGCTGTAAGTGTCTGCATCTGTCTCAGTCAGCTGCTGGTAGAGCCACTCAGAGTGTTACTACGGACAGGCTCCTGTCTGAAAGCACAACATGGCATCAGTAATAGTGTCAAGGGTTGGTACCTGCAGCATGGCATAGATTCCAGGTTGGGCTGGCCCCGTCACTGGATGGCCTTTGCTTTAATCTCTGCTCCATTTTTGTTCCTGCATTTCTTTCAGACAGCAACAATTCTGGGTCAAAAATTTTGAAGGTAGGTTGATGACCTCATCCCTATATTATGATCCCTGTCTATCTCCTGGATGAAGGCTCTTCAGGTTCCGTCTCCCCACTGTTGGGCATTTCGGCTAAGGTCATCCCCATTGAGTCCTGGGAGCCTCTCACATCCCAGGTCTCTGGGACTTTCTAGAGGTTCCCTCCAGCCCCACCCCCATACCCAGCTGCATACTTCCATTCATTCTCCTGGCCCTTGGGGTTTCTCGCCCGTCTTCCCCCATCCCTGATCCTGCATCTCTTTTACCTTTCCCTTTCCCAGGTCCCTCCCTCCCTCCTCTTCCCCTGATCATTTTGTTCCCCCTTCTAAATGGGATTGAAGTGTACTCACCTGGGCCTTCCTTCTTGTTAAAATTCTTACAGTCTGTGGGTTGTATCATGGGTATTCTGTACTTTTTGACTAATATCCACTTACATACCAGGCATGTCCCTGGGGTCTGGGTTACCTCACTCAGGATGATATTTTCTAGTTCCAACCATTTGCCTGCAAAATACATGACATCCTCATTTTAAATAGCTGAATAGTATTCCATTGAGTAAATAAACAACATTTTCTGTATCCATTCTTTGTTTGAGGGACATCTGGGCTGTTTTCAGCTTTTGGCTATTATGAATAAGGCTGCTATGAGCATAGTGAAGCAAGTGTCTTTTTGTCGTAAGGTCAAAAACTCAAGTGATAGCACATGTTGTCGAGGATATGGAGCAAGTAACCTCCATTGAAGGTGGGAGAGAAAACTGGTATAACCACTCTAAAGAAATCTGGCAGTTCTTCAAATAATTGGAAATAGCTTTCCTAAAGACCCAGTTATACTGCTCCTGGGCATATACCCAAAAGATGCTTTGCTGTACCACAGGATACATGCTCCACTATGTTCATACTTTCGGGTTAAAATTTTGAACCATCTAGATATATTTTTTGTGATGAAAGAGACAGAGAGACAGGGGTCCAATTTGGTTCTTTGTACAATATCAGTTTTCTCAGTATTACTGGCATCCTTGGTAACTACTCAGTGATCAAATACGTGTGGAGTTCCTTCTGGTCTCTGTTTTCTTCTATCTATAAATATGCCCATTTTTATTCAGTGGCACGTTTCTCCCTTCAGAAAATATTCTTTTTCTCTGACTGTTGGTTCATACCTGATGGATGCCCTCCTTCCTTTTGTCCCACCTTCCCTTTATCCCCTTCTCTTTTGACTGAATCATCTCATTCTAAAATTTAGAATTATTATATTGTCAATGAACAAACATAGTGTCAAACAACACTTCAGAAACTGGTGGGCTAAATTTTGTTTAATGAACTTGTATTACCTTATTAAGTCTACTGAAGATTTTATTACTTCTTATTTTATTAATTTCATTTGTACAAACACACATTTGAATAATAACTTATTCATGAGATAGCTTATTTAGCCATGAGACAATGCTTCATTTGCAGTTCTTGATTAACTCTGTTTTCAGAACTCCTCCCATCCCTTCTCAGGGATTTTATAAGCCACAAATTTCAACTGGATGATCCAGTCCAGGAGTCTGTACACAATACCCATGCATCTAAATATCCTGTTTTCATATGCCCCATGTATGAATGTTTTAACATTTTAAGTAGTTGAAAGAATTCAAGACTAGGATTTTGTGATTCAATAATGTTATGTAAAATCAAATGTCAAGGCCATAATTCAAGTTCCTGGGAACATAGCAATTTGTACAGTATCTGTGACTTCAACACTGAAGACCTACAGTGTGGACTCACATGTCTGTAAAACCTAACATCTATGTTTAGATCTTAGAGTTAATATTTGCCATTTCATTGCTTAGCCTCTGCTGTAAAAATAAAAAATAAGAATTGCATAATTAGGAGCTGGTGTTTCCTATTGGCTGTAGAAATTGAGTCAAGGGAAGTTAGTGGCAATTATAGAACATTTTGGCTTCTTTTGGTATTGAAGACTTAGGTTAAAACAGGCAAAAAACCAAAATAAACTTGGGAAGCATTCACAAGTGAAACAAAGGAAGGCTGAATTACCCACCTCCAGCTGGAAACTCCAGAGTTTTAAAGGATCTTTGCTACATGTCTTAGGATCCACAGAACCTTCTAGAAAGTTACATATGGTAGTCTCTTGTCTTTAAACACTTTCTAAATATTTGCTTGTTTATTTCAGGTGGGAATGAAGAAAGGGCACATAGGTGGATGTTGGGAGCGATGCCCTTGAAACGCTCCATTATTGATGTTATTACTATGGTTAGAATTAAGTATGACTGGGTTCATGGAAAATCGCCAGCCGGCTGCAGAAGACTAATACAAATCTGGTGGTCAGGATGAATAATTATATGACAAACTTGTGACCTTGCTGAGAAATACATCTGACGTCAAGATACCCAATGTGATGACCTGAAATACCAACATCCTGCTGACCAATAGATATGACAAACCTGTAACCTTTCTGACAGCCTGTCAACATCAGCCAATTCCCTGACCACACGAATACTGTGTCCTTGGCCCGTGTAAATGTTTCTTACTCCCCCCTTCCCTCTGTTACCCCTGTTATGGTATAAATTCAGTCTTGGGGAAAAATAAAATTGTCGCCTTGATCAGACTCTTCTTATCTTGGCGTCCTTCTTCGTGTCTCTTGTCCCCCATTCTCTTTCAGGTACCCTTGGCACCGTCGTTGACAGGTGGAGGTCACATGTCAGAATGTGGAAGTCATTCTCTCTTTCTACTAGGTAGTTTCTGGGGATCAAACTCAGGCTATCAGGTTTGGCAGCAAATATAATTAGCAGCTGATACAGCTCATTGCCTTAGGAGTCTCTCACTTACTATTAAATGCTTTGGTAGACAGATAATTTTTAGAAAATAATTTTAAATTTAGTTTTCTTTATCTCTATTTGCACTTTTCTAAATTGTTGTCAGTTATACTATATATTATATTGGATAGAACAAACATGGAATTTTTCTACCTTGATTTTTACTGTCTCTTTCAGATTAGTACTAATAATTATTAATGAATCAATAGTGATCATTATTCAATGGGAACTATTTGTGTGAGGGGAAATATTTGAAATTCGTCAAGTGATACTTTGGGCCAAGTGGAGAAAATGTAAAGTGGAAGTATATTGGTAACATAGCAACACATGTGCCCCTGCCGGTCCCCCCTCACACAGTGCCTCCCTCCATCTCCACTCCCCCTTTTCTCTGAGAGGGCGGAGGCCCATCCTGGTTCTCCCTCTCCCCCAGTGGTACAACAAGTCTCTGCAGAGCTCCTCTCATCCTCTTCTGCTGAGGCAAGACGGAGCAGCCCCGTTAGGAGAATGGATTCCAGAGACAGGCAACAGCTTTAGGGACAGCCCTCATTCTTGTTATTCTGGGAACCACATGAAGACCAAGCTGCCATTTGCCATGTGTAAGTGCAGGGGGCCTACATCCAGACCACGCATGCTTTTTGGTTGGTGGTCTAGTATCCAAGAGTCCCTAGGGGTCCAGGTAAGTTGACTCTCTTGGTCACCCTGTGGAGTTCCTCTCCCATTCAGGGCCCTCCATCCTTCCCCCAACTTTTCCATAAGAGTCCCCAAACTCTGTCCAATGTTTGGTTGGCAACACGTTTTTTAGTGACATAAAATGTTATCCCAAAATATGTCTTCATACAATATTCATATGTATACACACACTTAGGCATGACAACTATCATAAGCAAACTTGCCTATAATAGAGAGAAAGAAATTGTGTTTATGGAAACAATAAACACCCAATAAAGGCCTTTTGAATACTTGTATGGAGTCAACTAATATACCAACTAGTTGCCAAAACTGCTTCTGGGAAAGAGGACAGTGAGTGATTTAATTTAAAAGACCACATGTTTGGAAACTGTTTGCAAAGCCATTAGCTCATCTCGGAGGATTCAGAGTGGCTCCATTTTGTATAAGAGAAATTTTACTGAATTCAATCAGGTATAAGAAAACTAAAATTAAGATCATAAAATTGTTCCATTTTCCTCAGGACTAAGCTAGAAGCTGCCTTTCACACAAAGAAAATGTTAGTGTCTCTGGTATATACCTCCCTAGGGTAAAACAGAGAATTAGTCAAAAGCTTGTAAAACACTGCTGATTGTAGTCAGATGTTTCTGCTTTCTTATGCTCCCATGACTCTGCACAAGTATCATGAATGAAAGGAGAAGACCAATATCTGATTGATACTCTGCCTGGGGATACCTTGGCTGCAAATGAGCCACTAGTTGGAGTGTCTTTAAAGTGAAGCTTGCTCTGACCAATTCTCTTTGTGTTAAAACACACATTTCCATATCTCCAGAGTAGTCATGGCCTTGATGAGAGGAGAGAAAAAGGAAAATTCATTTTAAATATTCTCTGGTCTGTTCCCAGGACAGTTCTCATTTTCTCACTGACATTTCCTTCATCAAGAATAGTAGTTATTGCTTTGTTTATTCTTCAAATTCATTGCATGTTCTGGGTAAAGAGAGGAGATTTGTTTCTTTGGCCTACTTGTTATTTATGCTCTATTTAGTTCTCACCAAATGATTTGAGCTGGCTTAGAGTGGACTTAATAAAACCATGAAATAATGATTTGTACAGGAGCAAAGAGGGCTGACAAGACAATCCAGCAGGAAATGCTCTTGCCAGTAAATCTGACTACCTGAGTTTGAACCTCAGAGAACTCACCTAGTGGAAGGGAAGATCTGACCTCCATCAGCTGTCCTCAGACCTCCACATGCATGCTGTGCTAATCTCTCTTTAACCTTTAACAAAATAAATTTAAAATGCAAATTCTAGGGCATTTTGCCACAAAAATTTATCTCTGAATTTCATAAGGAAAGAGCTTAAAATAATGCAGTAATACTAGGTTCTGGCTGTAACTCCCAAGCAGAAGGCTTAGTTGCCTCCTACGGGCTTAAAATCAATGCTGTGTGATGGTCATCGGTGCTAGCCTAATGAACTTGATGGCCGTTTTCCTACTGGAGAGTAATAGTTTTATTTATTCTTGCCTTTCTTCTCTGCCTTTATGAGCTGGACACTGTTCTTCTCTTTGAAACATCAGTTTGTAAGAAGATAGCACCAGACACTTTGGGCATTTTAGCTTGACTTTCTGATGGATGGTTGAGGTGGAGTTCACTTCCTGTAGCTCATGCATCTTCCTGTCTCATTATACACATGAATCAAGCAGGAAAAAGTCAAAAGGCCACAGTCCCCATGACACCAATGATGAAAGCATGAGAATTTAACTTAAGAAAGAACATTTTCTCTATATCTGGACATGATGTTACCTTACTAAAAACAGAATCACAAGTGATATTTTTCTAAAGCTTAATGTCAAATGGTCACAGTGCTGTTCAAGTGAATAAAATTTCTGGAATGTATATTTTCATAGAATATTTTATAGCAAAACAGGCAAACACTTGAGCAGGAGTCCACGCAGGACAAGACAATGGTTCTGTGTTATCCTGCTTAGGCTAGGGGACAGCCAGACGGGGTAAATCATCATTCCCAGATGTTTCCGTGCTATAGTTACAAGAGATTGGCCGTTAAGTCAGTGATCAGTTGTTTCCAAGAGGGAACATGTTACTAAGTGTGGCAAGAGCCTGAGAAGAATAAAAATCTAGAGAAGGATGAGTTTCTCTCTTTTCCTTCCTTAGCTGGAGAATCCATTTCTATATTCATTTCCTGACTCCCAGCATCAAAAGTCTTAGTTTGTCAAACTTTAGAACTCATGTTGTCTGACCTCTCAGCCCCTAACATCAAATGAGTTTAAACCTATGGTAAACATCATTGTACATAGGACATTCTACTAGTTTCTGCTCTGTTTTGTTTTTTGTTTTTTTTTTCCTGTAGAAATGGAAGCAAAAAGAGACTGCTCATCAGGTGACGAAGTCCCACCGTTTAATTATAGCTTTGATAAGAATCAGCGATGTAGAAATGAGGCATGGTTAATCAAGGAATGTGCACTGTGCCTCCCAACTCCGTATGTAATTAAACACAAAGGCCTCAAGGAGTGGCCCATTCTCATTGTAACTAATTTCAAATAACAATTGTTTATTCCGAGACTGTATAGTCCCTGAATTCATGCAATTAAGTTTTTATTCTGCTTTCGGCCTAATGTTCTTGACTGAGCAAAAGAGGAGGCAACTCGGAGCTTTCAACGCCAGGTGAGTCCTTAACGTTCAAGTCCTTGGCCCTACTGATTCAGATCAAGAGTCAGAAGCTTCACAGAGAGTCACACAGCAGACATCAGGTCTCAGTGAGCCATGTGTCTGTGGCCTGCTCTGTCACTTCAGCAGAAGGGACGTGCCCTGTGGCAACAGAGGCCTCTGCTCTCTGTGGTTCCAGATTTTGACTCTGATAGCAATCTTTGGAGATCTACTATTCCCTACCATATTGCATATACAGAAAGAACAAGGGAGAGCTTCAAACTAAAGAATTTAAAGACCTTGGTAGAACTTATAATATTCTTAATTTAATCAATCTGCTTGCTTCAGTGACTTTTCTCCCCACATTCATTTTAAAATTAATAAATGTACTCTTTATTTAGTAGGCTTTTGCTTGATAGCGGTCTTCTTCATCAAGAAGAAATTAGTGCGTGTATGAAGGAAAGCTACTGCCTTGCCATCTTTTCTGTGATGTATTATTTATGATTTGTCTATCACGTTTCATTAGCTATTAGCTCATTTAATGAATGAGATGAAGGGCCTTCTGTCCACTGATTCCTTTTGTGGTTTTGCCTTAGCAGTACTAGAAAGCATCACAAGTTTAACTTCCCATAGCCACTGCTATTCTGCTCCGGCTACCCAGAGCCTGTGTCCTGGAGTCCCGATGGCTCCTCATGGCTCAGTGCTTCACCCCAGCCTTTATAGCAATGACTGGATTAGTCTGGAAACTGATCCATGAGAGAGAGAGTTTCATAGCCAAATTGTCATGACTGCCACCTTAGCAGCATCCTTTTCTTCCTCTGTAGAGCCACAAACCAATGTGTGCACTTGCACGCTTCGTCATCGTAAGGAATAGATACCATATCGAACGATTGCTATAGGAAACCTAAGTCTCTATGAAGTAGCAAGAACAATGCTTTCAATACACCTGAGGGTTGAGATTAGAACTCCGCGAGTAGCAGTGAAAGCAAAGGTGACACAAGCAAGCCACCTGCTGCAGTGGGCACATTAGAGGCACATTTGTGTTGTTGTAAAAATAAAATAATAAAAAGTATTGGTGTCTTTTACCCCACTAGGTCCACGCCACGGTGTCCCAAGATATCTGCTAGATATCTTGGCGGAAACACAGCCCAGCTGCACACTTTCCTACACTCAAACCCTCACATAAAAGAACACACGACACAGTAATCTTAGATCCAATTGGTAAGATATAATTGTCCACTTAAACATACAAAGCCCAGTACCATCCATCCCTTGAGAACATTAATAACAACCTGTAAATACACAGAACAAAATCTTAACATCACCTGCCATGGCTTCTCCCCTCTCTCCGTCTCTCTTCTCCTCTCTCTCCCAGTCTCCTCCTCTTCCTTCAAACTTCTCTCCCGCCCATCCATCCTTCTCCTCCAATGACAGGCCTCCTTCTATCCTGTACCTGCCTCACCTGTGACATCATCCTACACATTTGACTCTAAGATGGAAACATCCTTCCAGCCTAACTGTCTGGATGGTGTTTTAGATATAGAAAGATGCTCATTGGTTCTTTGATTCCGTGGTAGAATATTGGCTAGAAATAAAAAGAATTTAAATTTGTTCTTAGGTCAGAGTCTCAATAAGTAACTCAAGACAGCCTTGATCTTAGAATTCTTTTGCCTTGTGAGGGTTAAAACAATAGAAGGTCATCCTCATATGATGACTAAAAGACCTTCATTTATTATTTTTCTTGTTTCTCTTTAAGTTTCATCTCTTAGCCCTATCATGATTCTACTTACTTGGCCCTGTCAGTGAAATGACACTTCATTTGACAGTTTCTTGATAGGAGGAACCCAGTGTGGTCAGGCACTAGAGATATAAGGCCTTAAGAATAGTGGGGATACATACTAAGGAGGTGACTCAGAAATAAAGTTCTGAGTTAGGCCACTGGAACCTATGTAAAGTGGGGTGTTATAGCATGCATCTGTAATTCCAGTGCTGCTGCACTGAGATGATAGATGGAGATAAGAGATCCCTCAGAGTGTCTTGGGCCAGTTATCATGGTGTATGCCTTGATGAACAGGAGATCCTCCTTCAGATAAGGAGGAAAGTGTGGACTGGTTCCCAATGTGACACACATATGCCCGCAGTCACACACTCACAAACACACATATATAAACATGTATGCACAATGCACACACATGCTCACACACATGTACTTGCATGCACATGCACAAGCACTCAAACTTACAAACATATACTTATATAAACATGCACACAGCATGTATGCACACGCAAGCACATACATGTGTACACATTTGCATGTACACACACATACACACTTAAATAGAAATATCACTACTCCTAAAAGTAGTATTGTTTTTACACCAGGAATTCGAAATTTGCAGAGGCAAATTTTCTGGGTTTGTGTTTCACAAAATCTTCAATTGAGTCACATGTGTATTAGGGAGCATGTTCTTCCATCCTGATATCTTGACTGTAATACATTCCAGATGTTGATGGTAAACTTCTAGATATGGCATTAATTTATAACAATTCTCCTTCTGAAATATTGCTTCCTTCTTCATGGGGTCTCGTAGTGAGCATAGTAGCTTGGCTAGACTTTCAAATATCCAGTCAACCAGTCTATCAGGGCAGATGAATGGTGATAGTTTTGTACAGTGTGGTGTGTGGAATACTATATTATTTTTTCTCTGACTATTCATTAGTGGATGAAAACTATGTCTGATTGTCCTACTTAGCAGGATCTCATGTCAATTTTTCAGAAGTTGTATCTTCAGGTGGCTCACAACTAGAGGTGGAGAAAAGGCTAAACGCAATCTTGTCACCTGTTCTTAAGTTTGGACAATGATGTGTCTCCCCCATGTTGGTTCCTGGCTGGTGACATAGTTTGGGGGGCGCTGTCTAAAGGTGAGGCAGAGGGGCAGGCCTTTACAGCCAGGCATGCTTCTTGTTCTGGCATAAGTTCACTACTTCCCGGCCCACCAAAACAAGAACAATCAGGGTCACCAGTTTCTGCAGTCATGGTCTAGCCACTGCAGACCCAGCCCTCCTGCTCCCTCTTAGCATGTGATAATACACGTGCTGTTTCCTGTGTCTTGTCACATTGATAAAAAAAACCTGAAACTAATGCAGCTGTCAACTCAGTCAGGATGAGTTTTGTTTTTCTAGAGTGGAGGAAGTTGGCGCTAAGCACAATGTCACCAAGTGGCTGAGATTAATGGCTTTGTTTCTTCAGTGATGACCCCATCAAAGGGCTACAGCTGGATTTCATTTTAGCAAGTGCGGGTGCTTTCTAGCAGCAGTCGTTTGGGAGATAAGAGAGACAGAGACAATGGAGTTTGGGTGTTCAATATATGGTTGGGAGCTCCAGCATACAGCAAAAAGAGCAGGGTGGTTGGAAGTCTGTTTTCTCATCGGTTGTCATTAGGATGGCGAGATATGGCATTAAATATGAGATATCGTATAAGGGGAGAGAAGTGGATTGGAAAGTTAAGATAGATGTGATATGTTTTCTGAACACTTCCCTTTATCAACTTGTCTTTCAAAATGTAATTATAATTACATCTTTATAATTAAATTTTCAAAAGCAATTCTTAAAAGATACAAGGCACAATAAGATTGATGAAAAAGGTGAATTTGGGTAACAGAACCCTGACTTCAGGCAGGGGATACTCCTGTAACCATAAGACATAGGGTTTTCACCTCACAACTATGCTTTCAGGGTTCACATTTTTAGTGACAATGTTGGTATTGTTGTTATCAAAGTGTCTGAATGACATATCAGGTCAAGAAACCTTGATCGAATTCAGATTCCAGGCGTTTGACTTGGAAGAAAGATGACAGGCATGCAAGATTAGTGATATACAAAAACTGCATTCTGGAATTTGAATGACAGACTTAATTAATTTAATCTTTGAATTGGATGTATTTTCTTAAACAAATAAGACTATTTAAGATCCCACATTTTATAAAATATAAAACCATACATTGATGATATAAGATTGTTTAAAATCTCACATGTTATAAAAATATAAAATCATGCATTTACAGTATAAAATGGCTATGAATTCATGTGTATCACATGCATATATATGTCTCTACTGGCTCTGTTGCTAATAATGTCTATAAACAAACAAACAAAAAAAAGAACGCTGAAGCACTAAGCAGGCATAGCATTGTGGTTTATAACTCATGTCATCTTGAAAAAGAAATAAGACTTCATTATTATATTTTATTATTATTATTATCATTATTATTTTATTTTTATTGCATTTATTACTTTGGTACAGTATATGAGGGGAAACTTTTACTTAATAAATATTGTACTTGATAAGTAGAGGATAATCCAATTAGAAAACCAGGATTTTTAAACCTAAATAATCCATTAATATAACTCATGATAATTACTGGGTCTAAGATTACTGAAAGAACCAATGAGTTAAAAGGCAGCTACTTTTGGAAGTGTATGGCACAAAATATGAAGTAATACTGTAAAAAAATACCTAAAAGTTCAAGCACTTTCATCTGTTAAGCTGGATGGACTAGAGAAGCCAGAGAAATGAGTTAAATGGTATAGCTTTTTGAGACCTGTAAGATTTTTCATTTGAAGACAGACACTCATGTAACCCAGGCTGGCCTCAAACTCAATATTTGCTATAGATGACCTTGAATCTCTGATTGATCTTTCTGGTCTACCTCCCAAATCCTGCATTATAGATGCATACCACCATACCCAGCTTTACGTAGAAGTTAATACAAGAGGAAAATCCATTATCTAAGGGGATAAGGAAGCTCTGTAGTAACGTAAGTGAAAGAATAATCAATTGAGTGCATGTATTTTGTTGGTATCTTAGCTAAATACACAGTGGTAAAATTTACACAACACAGTGTAGTCAACTGTAAACATTGATTAAATATTTGACAGGAGAAATACATATATGCTTCATTAATAAAACATTATGGTTTTTTGTAAGGAGATGTTTTTATTCAGGGATACATAGTAGAATATTTACATGAAATTACATGGTGTCAGGAACTTGCCTCCAAATGCTGTGGGTGGAGAGGTAGAAGGTAACCACAGGAGAATGACCAGGAGTTAATAATTGCAGCTTGGCTGGGAAGTAAGTGTACTCCCCTGTCTTATTCTTATATTTTAAATGTTTCAAATTTTGACATAAAATAGGGATATCATGAATTATAAATAAAAGTATGTATTTTTCCTTTTGGCCTTCGCTTGAAAAATGCAGCAACTCTGGTAAGGGTGGATAGAGAAATGGTATGTGCATCCGGCTTTGCTGTCATTAACCCCAGGTCTACAACTCATTTCCTCTTACACAATTAATAAAGATCCGACCCTGTTTTCTTTGGTTAAAAGAACTTTCTGGCACCATACATTTCCAGGGTATCACAGTTAAGAGGTTTCATTACATGGAACATCTGACCTCGGCAGAGAGAAGCAAAGGGCCTTTTATATGAAATGTATCTTTAAAAAGGTGGATGCTAAAAGCCATATCTGTCCTCTTTGCTTTGTTCACGCTAATTCTCTAAATTCTGCTGTCTCCTTATAGAGTACATGACATTTTCTTAATTACTTACTTTTAATCTAGATCCTATGAGAGAAGTAATGTGCCCTAAAAACATCAGACTCTCTTTGGGGTTGGTGACATATGGCTTTGTGATATTAATCAGAATGTATTATTCAAAGTTCTTAAGGCTCATCTAAGAGATGTACACGTGCATGCACGTGCACGCAGACACACAGACACACACACACACACACACACACACACTTCCTTATGTTTATATAGGAAGACTTAGGGTGATCCATATTCTAAAGATCTGGAGAAAATTTATATAGTTACAGTAAGAGAAGTAGTGAAGCAGATGTGTCTAAAGATACAACAGGTAGGCGGAAATGAATATGCAAGGATTTGAGATAGGACCAAACTTGTTTCACCAGAATTGTGAGTTGGCGAACACAGAGGGAAATAGGGTGGTAGAGAGTATGGGACTCTGTATTGGATCTATCTGGCAAAGCAGATGAGTTTGCTTCTAAAGAATATGATATGTCAGAACAAAACAACATAGTTCCCACACAAGCAATGCTTTTTGAAGCTAGTCTGGTAATAATGCCAAATTGCATGGTATTACTACCTTTAGACCTAGGGCCTGGAAAATCACATTTTAGAGCAGCAACTTTTCCTATGAGACTGTCTTTCACAAACACTCATTTTTTGTTTGTACGGTGCTGGGGTAGTTGCCATGGTGATGCTGTTGAGAATTGTTTCCCAAAGTCAGATCATAGTCCCATGACATTGCCTTCTTCTGGGAAGGTCATAGTGACCTCTTTATCCTTAACCAAGCATCAACCATGTATCTAAGAAGCTCTAGGCTTGGGACAAAGGGTCATGCCAAAATTTGTGGCATATAAGATTCATTTCTTAGGATCAATGGTACTAGACTGCCATGATGTTTTAGATATGAGTAGATCTTGCTTAAACCCATAAATCTAAATCATATGCCTAGTCTTGTTCGCCTCCTTTACATACCCCACCCCATGCTTCTACCTCTGGCTTCCAGCTCTCAAGAGCAGCAAGGAAGGTGACAGACATCCCTTTCCTCTACATTTATCTTCTGTGTACGCCACCAGGGTACTCATCCTATACCGTTTGCAGGCTCTCGGCAGAGTCTCATACCTAAATCGTCACAGTGTTTTCTAGCTTACAAGGAATTTCTAGAACACAAGGGATCTTTCTTAATAATATCTACTCTTCCCTGGGTTATATAGTGGTGATGTACTCTGGAGTCTAGACTTGAAAAATGTCAAATGAAGGACAGTTTTCCTTGGTTCAACAGATCTTCTCCTGCTTATTTGACCATTAGCTCCTGAGTGTTGGTATGTAGAACATACATGAGAAGATAAATATGGAAGAGATCATGCTTTAGACATAGGACCTTTGGGGTCAGAATGTTCAAGAGGAAACATAGTAAGATTTATTGTTTTGTTCCTATGCTATACAATGAGTGGTAAAGTAACATACACTGAAAAGTCAAAATTATCACTTATATTTACCTTCATACTCTGGGTGTAATTCGTACATATGAACATAGTTAATGAGGTGTAGTCATAACCTCTGAGGGTCATTGAAATATGGTAATTTCAAGTGAACAAGAATGATCCATTGTCCTGAGTGCTGCTTCTGCACTAAGCCAACAGTATTAGAGAAATTCAGATGCTAGTACACCTCTACTATTTCCATGCAAAGTTTATATTGTATATGAAGAGATGTGATAGAAGGAGCAGTTAGTAGCATTGTTAGTCCTTTATCTAAAAATTAGTCAGGAACCTGAGAGATGTTTTCCAGATGAGAGGGGAAAGAGAAGGTACCTGGATATTGTGGACATAACTTTGTAAGTCCTGAATACACCATACGTGATGTTCACCCTCTCGACCTATGAGTCAACATTGCCATTGATGAATTACTACAATGTAGTGCAGCATTAAGCCAAGAGTATGTGGAGATACAAGAGTAGCCACTTCCTGTTCGGGAGATGATGAAGAGAGAGAGCGCAAAATTTGGTTCTCCCAGTATCCCCTTCACACACACACACACACACACACACACACACACACACACACACACACACACACACACACACAGAGTGATATGAAAGCTATTCACTAGGCCTGCCTCTTAACTTCCTCATACCGTTAGTCTAGTAGACCAAATCACACAGACCTTCGGAGGGCGTTCCAGATTTCTATGGTAGCAGTTGTAAAGACGCCATCCATCTGGGGAATCCACTTCTATCTTTTCTTCTGTGTGATGACACAGTGAGAACCACCTTGTGACAAAGTGTTTCTACATGGCATCAGAAGGTGTGAGTTTGAATTCAAGTTCTCCCATTTGGCTCCATTATTTGATACATCTCAATCTCGGCTTTATTCCATCATGGTGAGACAAATGGCATCCTTGTTTTGGGGGTGTGAGGGGAGCTGGAACATCTGTGAGAGTCCATAACTGATGCCCCATGATGCTCAACTACAGAAAATGATGGTTTAAGTGAAATGAAATGCAATCCACCGGGAGCAAATTGCTCTGTGGTTCCATCAATCAGACAAGCCCACCCTCCTTTGCGTGTGACAGCAGCTCGTGTATCACCACATTCCCTCTGGCCTGGGACTCAGGTTTGAGGCCACTATTTTCCAGTGTCTACAGAAAAAAAATTCCTAACTGGAGAGAATGACAAATTGAAGGTGTAAGGACCTGAAGGAGAAATGACTTGTGCCTTGATTCTCTACCCACCTGCATTTCAGACGTTGGCTTCTATATTGCTTAAAATACAATCTTCAGTAATAACACATTTGTATGATATGACCATGTTCTCTTGAAGACATAAATTAAAGCATGCCTTATGAGTCTTTGAAAATAGATGGAGCCAAGACAGAAATAATTTAAGATAGAATGATACTTCAATGATTTATTTTGATAACAATGTTTTTGGCAGCGTGCTGGCCGAAGAGAGGTGCAATATGTCCATCACTCTCTGCCTATTTTTATGGTCCTTGCTTAAAATGATTAAGTATCTAGTCAGTGACTGGAGCCACCTTATGGCCTTCTTTACTCCCCAGTGCCCAAGGCTGTTCCTGGCTGTAAGTCAGGCCTTTGAGCAAAGGGATGTGGTTCTTTGGTCCCCGAGGAAGCAGTAGTGGCAATGTCCAACAATGCACTGAAAACCCAAGAACGAGCAGGCCTTAGATCTTTTAAGAGTGGCTCCATGCGTGTACAGGAAAGAAATTTTACTCCCTATAGCTGAAGTAATCTGAATGGAATGCTTCTAACCAGGAGGGAAACTGGTCAAGGTAAAGGTCTGAAAGTCAAGTTGCCATCAGCCAGCTGACTAAGGGTTCCTCTGCTTTATGCAAATGATGAGCGTGTGGTGGTGGGATGGTTCAGTGGGTAAAGTCATTTGCATGCAAGCCTGATGACCTACCTCACCAGCCAGAACTCACAGTAGGTGGAGAAACCCAGACTCCTGAATGTTGTCTTACCTCACACATGTACTATACTACACACACAGACACAGACAGACAGAGACAGACACACGCATGCACACACATACACCAAAGTAAAACTTCAAAAGAAACCTTGAGTAGGCAAGGAGGCATTCTGGTGATGGGAAGCCAGTCATGAGGCACTGGTAGCACCTCTGAGGCTCCTAGGATCTCTTTAGCTGCCCAGAATCCACTGCTGCAGCTTGGATGGTCATGTCTGCCAACACCACTGAAGTGTTCTTTCCATGTTTGTGTTATCTGTTCATTCAAATCTACCAAAGCAGGCAAGAAAACTTGATTCACACTAAGTCATAGCTTGAGTTTGATGCTGTAACAGTAGAAGAGGCAGCCAGGAGAGCATCTCCTAACCAACTCAGTGAGTGAGTCTGAGGGGCCTGCTTATAAAGGGCAAACCTAATTTTTGAACAATTCACAGTCACTTGTTTGAATTAATCAAAGCCTTGCCTCTTAGCACCAATCAGTTATCAGGTTTGTGTGTTGGGTGAATGACAGCATTGCTTCTTAACATGGTTTCCAATAGTTCCCAACTGCTCCCAAGATAGAAGCAACTGTGGGGTCATTGAGAGGTCATTGATATTTGTGATAACTGAAAGTCTGGTACAAACTGTTTTGGTTAATCTTCTCGAGGGCTGTGCCTTCAGGAGCCGGAATAATTGGCTGCAATCTTCCCATGGTTTCCTTAAAGTCTTAGTGCAGAGTTCAACATGGCTGTGGCTGGCCATGAGGGCAGTCTGCTTGGCTGCTAAACTGATAATCATTTTCTTCAAAGCATCAAGCGAGTCAAATAGCTGATAACTTGGAAACCAAATTGCCCCACCCGGCGTCTTCTCTTACTTATAGGGAAATGAACCAGCAGAAGAGGCACTTACAACATAATTTTATTTTATTATTCTTATTTTATTTGAAGTCACATAGGCAATTTTATTAGAGCTTAGAAGAGGAAAAATCCCAAGCGAGGGAAACTGCTTTAAATTTTAGCATCAAGCCAGAGGAGACCATGGAAACAGCTTTGCCGTTTAAGCTGGTCACAGAGCCACAGGGCAGGGAAGGAAACTTTCGAGAATGAATGTGAAAGGCTGGATATTGCTGGGGAAGACTAAAGTGTCAAGAAAGGCATGCTCCAAGAAAAGAGGACCAAAAGAGAAGTTATTTGGAATTTTCCAAATAATCCAGAAAGGTAGGAGGGCTTAGAACTCTCTCTATATACCTGCAGCTCATAAGCTTCTATCTACAAAATAGTTTTGAACAAACTTACTGTAACACTGCTGGGTTTGACAGAGTTGAACAGTCCTTTAACAATACTTGTAAATTTTTCCAGTGACCAGGCAGAGGTGGCTGTCCCTTGGTTGTGTCTTGGCTGTCTCTAAACAATGTGTAGAATTGAAAAACATGGTTGGAAAAAGGTCTGCAGGGAATTTCTTTTCAGTCCGTTGAAAGTGTTTGAGGCTCAGATGAAAGGGCGTCGTTATAGCATTGTGCAAAGGAAGGACATTATGCAGTTTAATCTGCTTAGGTTATAGCAGTTGAACACTGTTTTAGGGCCAGAAGGTATAGCTTCAATGCTAAGGTGGCTGACAAGCATGCATCCCCAGATCTAAGCAGGTGACCAGTGCTGCATGCAGGTGTGAATGTGTGCATGTGTGCATGTATGTGCATGTGTGTGTGTGAACTAACCCAGCATTTCTCTTGTCTTCCATCAAAGATTCCAGGAATTCAGATGTATCACTAATGTGCTGCACAGTGCAGGGGATATTTGA
The DNA here is from genome assembly GCF_011064425.1 of Rattus rattus. Lineage (NCBI taxonomy): Eukaryota > Metazoa > Chordata > Mammalia > Rodentia > Muridae > Rattus > Rattus rattus. The sequence continues at coordinate 17,649,209 of NC_046170.1, forward strand.
GAGCCATACTTTTAATTTTTGAATGAATGAATTTAATACGTGCACAGCTGTAGGATGTGAAGGCAGGTAAAGATAGAATGAGACCTGTCATTGGATGAGAAGGAAGGATGGGCAGGAGAAAAGTTTGAAGGAAGAGGAGGAGACTGGACCGGAAGGAGACTGGAGAGTGGAGGAGACGAGGGAGAAGCCGTGGAGAGAGAACATGGAGGCTGATGTAAAGATTCTGTGCATTTACAGGTTGTTATGAATGTTCTTAAGGGATGGATGTGTACAGGGCTTTGTATGTTTAGGTGGGCAATTATATCTTATCAACGGGATCAGAGTTTATTGTGTTTAAGAGAGTGTTTGGCAGCTGGGACACTAGGCCGCCATGGAGTTGAGATGTGTGTTTCTGGCGAAATATCTACCAGATATCTTGGGACAATGCGATGCTGGATCTAGAGGGGTAAAAGACAGCCATTAATGTTTTTTTATAATTTTACAGCAACACACAGCAAAGAAAAGTTAAAATAAGAAGTAGGCAGTAGTAGGTAGATAGAAATATGAGGTAGACAGCAAAACATTATCAGCCACGTGCCCATGGCATCGATTAGGTATGACTGTGACAGCTTTGGTGCCAGAGAAAACTAATATAACATCAAACCAGGAGTCTACAGCCTTCAGCAGATGACTGGGGGAAGGGAAGAAGTCCACTGCAGTTCCCCGTTGGGCTTTCTCTTCACAGATGAACTTCCTGTTCCCACTGCAGACATGTTTACCTCACAGGATAAACAGCAGCGGCCTCTGCTGTCCTACTTCCTTGTTTATCTCTAGAGCACGTGTTTTTCACTCTTGGGCTGTGTACTGTTCTTTCCCCTCTCTTTAACAGAGTTAGGGGATAAGGAATCTTGGAGGAGACTTTGAGATAAAAATGCTTGGGTCTAAGATCGGGGAGCCTGACCTCGCTTCCAGAGCCAGACTTCACTTCGCAGAGAATTCCAAAGTGTATAACCATTGAACGTTTTGTGCATTATGGGAAGTCGCGGGGCTTTTCATAGATCCTTGCTTGCTTTAATTTTGTAATGCATCTTGGTAGAACCCACGTTTCCTCCTTAAGGTGTCATATGTGATAACTGCTGTACAAGAATGTATTTAAATACAAAAGCCAACTTGAGTTCAAATTTAGTTTACTAACTAAAAGACCTAGGAGAAATGTCTCCAACCCTTAGCTTGACTTATTTAAGCTAGGTCTGGTCTACAAAGTGAGTGCCAGAACCATCAGGGCTAGCCGAGGAGACTCTGCCTCAGAAAACCAAAAACTATTAACAAAAGGAAAGAGAAAAAACATGTGTTCAACGTACATGTTTAGTGAGCTGCCTCAGTCTGCCACTTTATACAAGAGAAAAATCCTGGGTTTAAACAAGAAAAGTAATAGAGAGACAGTGAAGTTGGCAAAGGTTTATATGGTGAGCAAAGCGGACCTGAACTCAAGCCCCTCAAATCCATGGGAACGCCATGCATGGTGATGCACACGTGTAATCCCATCGTCCCAGAGTCACGGACAGGCAGATCCCCGGTGGTTGTTGGTCCAGCCTGACGTACTCAGAGGGTTCTATCCAATGTGAGACCTGTCTCACAACGCAAGATACATGGCTTCTGGGTAGCTACACTCAAGAGGGAGCTTTGGCCTCCATACCTGTGTGCACATATGTGAGCCTGCCTGAACACGCACCTACATGAACGCACATGCACGTGCACACGCACACTCACATTTTTGAGAAGCCTACACATTATCTGAAATATGGGAAATATATGACTAGATACGAATTCATCTGAATTAAAACAGCATTAGGTGCTCTGTACAAAGATGACAGTGTCCCGGAACGTAGAGTGAATGGAGTGCTATTTTAGGTCACGAAGATCTATGAGGAACGCGAAAGCATGACATTCGCTCTGAAATGATTCATGTGAATTTCTGAGACAAACATGCCAGGGAAAGAAAAATAAAAAGGCTAAGATTCTAGCATGAAAGTATGCTTATAATTAATATCTAAGGTATAGTGGAAATGGCTAGAAGATATAGTATGAGTCAATAAAGACATGTATTGATTGGCTAGTAAAATGTTCTGTAGAACTTAAGTCATTGATGGAGGGACCAATATTACACCATTTTGTAAATGGACACTATGCATAGGGCTTTTATAAGATTTGTATTATTAATAAAGTTATCTTAGCTTTAAATAGGTTGCATGGATTTGTGAATGTGTATGTGTGTGTATGTGTATGTGTGTGCGTGTGTGTGTATGTGTTTGCATGTGTGTGCGTGTGTGTGTGTGTGTGTGTGTTGCCAAGTTTGAAAGGCTAGTTGGATAACCAGTGATCCCCATATTTCTGCCTGTCTTTCCTTCCCCAGAAGTAGCATTACAAGGCTGCACCCATACACCCTGATGTGTGGGTGTGAGCTCTGGGGATTAACTCCAGGCAAGTACTTTATTAACTGACTTACCTTGCAGCCTCTGACTCTCGAGAGACCTCAGTTTCCAGTTTGTTTGTTTGTTTGTTTTTGTTTTCTGATTACTCCCTATGCACTGAGAGATACAGTTGAAAGCTAAACGTCAAACATGATTCATACAGCTAAGCTTGCTCTGCCATTCTCCTTGGACAGAGCTAGATTCCCTCTAGTGTGCCAGCAGGTATCCGCATAGACAGCATTTAATGAACTATAATGCAATGTGCAGGGTGTACTACGCAGTACTCGGGTCGGTGATCTTGTCTTTAACTCTTACGGTCCAATTGCTTGTGGAAGAGGATGATTCTTGTTTGTATTTGTTTTCCAGCCCTGTACTCAGTGCCCAGAAGCAGATAAAATGCATAGGCCAAAGAGGTAGGGAAGTACTCGGCTATTTAATGCATTGACCAGGAAATTTCTACATGTATGTAGTCACGAAAAGCAGAGAAGTTGGTGTTCTGTAAGTGAGACATAAACTTTCTTTCGCTTGCTGTTTAAACTGGGAACCCAGAAGGCAGGATCTTCATTGCCAGTCCAGGGTCACGAGTGAGTTAATTGAATGCAGGTTCACAAACCAGGTGATTCTCTGCAAGTAACTTCAACGCCCCATTTGCATTTATTGCATGATTCTAAGTATTGTGGCATTAAAGTGTAATCATTTGGGTATTGAGTGCTGTATTTATTTTTATAATCCCATAATTCCTGAGAAGTGGTAATAGTTTTTATGTATAGGGATGGCATATTTCTATCTTTGATTAGTATATTCATGAAAACAGCCCATGTGTTTTCTACTTTAATTTGATAAACATAAAGTGTATGTAATTATGTGACATATTGGTATAGGTGTACATTTGTAGTGCTAAAACCTGAATACATGTATGTTCTCAAATATTTATTTGTGGTTTATATTTTAGGAAAAATAAAGTAGAGAGTGTAATATTTTATCAAAAATAGAAATATGGTGGGAACAATCATATATGATAGTGGAAAACATCAATGGCTGAAGTCTGAGAAAGAGTGACACTGCTTTAGAAAACAAAGTAATACTTTGAATCCTCAGACTTCGTCCTAACTCATGAATACCTCTTCTGTGACAAACTCCCTCCGGTATTTCCTAATTGAGACTAGACACTAGGAAAAAGGAAAACCACTGTCTATTTCTGTCTTTCACTCAAGGCTGCGTTCTTGGTTCATTTATAGAAGGAAATGTGCATAGGCACCTGGAGCACTCACCTGACCGCTGGCATCAGCAGACTCCTCTCTTGAGTGACAGCCTCTCAACTGTTTTCCACCACCATCTCCCAGACAGAAGCCCGGTGACACTGGAGACTAGGAAAGGGGTCACTGTGTGTGTGTGTATGTGTGTGTGTGTGTGTGTGTGTGTAAAGGGGTCACAGTGTGTGTGTGTGTGTAAAGGGGTCACAGTGTGTGTGTGTGTGTGTGTAAAGGGGTCACTGAGAGTGTGTGTGTGTGTGTGTGTGTAAAGGGGTCACAGTGTGTGTGTGTGTGTGTGTGTAAAGGGGTCAGTGTGTGTGTGTGTGTGTGTGTAAACAGTGTGTGTGTGTGTGTGTGTAAAGGGGTCAGTGTGTGTGTGTGTGTGTAAAGGGGTCACAGTGTGTGTGTGGGGTCAGTGTGTGTGTGTGTGTGTGTGTGTGTAAAGGGGGTCACAGTGTGTGTGTAAAGGGTGTGTGTGTGTAAAGGGGGGTGTGTGTGTGTGTGTGTGTAAAGGGGTCACAGAAAGGTGTGTGTGTGTGTGTGTGTGTGGAGGGGGAGTGTGTGTGTGTGGGGGGGGGAGGGGGGGGGGGGAGGGGAGCACAGGGGAGGGGAGGAAGAAGCAGGGGAGGGGGGAGGGAGGGGAGGGGGAGGGAGAGGGAAGGGGGGAGGGGAGGGGAGGGAGAGAGAGGGGCAGGGGGGGAGGGGAGGGGGGAAAAGGGAGGGGAGGGAGGAGGGGGAGGGAAAGGAGGGAGGGAGGAGGAGGGAGGGAGAGAGGGGGGGGGCAGGGGGGGAGGGAGGGGAGGGAGAATAGGAAGGGAGGGAGGGGAGGGGAGATGGGAGAGAGAGAGAGGGAGGGGAGGGGGGAGGGAGGGAGGAGAGAGAGAAGCAGAGGGGGAGGGAGAGGGAGGGAGGGAGGGAACTGGTTCCAAGCCCCCTCTGTATTTAATGTGGATCCTGTACAATGTGCCTGGATTCTTCGTTTCTTCATCTATAACAATTTTGTGTTTCTGGTGCACACTCCTGTCTATGCAGTGGGTCTCACATCTTCACTTTTTAAGGCTCCGAGAACATGGGATATTTTAGAAATTATCATGATACCTATCAAGATAGTTAGAATGAGCTGTTTCTGTTATTCAGCAGTGTCTACTGTGTTCTCCTGAAACCAGTTCAGGGTTCTCTGGTATCTAAGCGCACTGTAATAGAGGAAGAGATTCCTCCAGTCAATTAAACAAACAAGCTGGGATGAAGGACTTTTTAAATGAAACTTCCCTCCACTGTGATTACAAAAGTACAGGGCAGAGAAGCTCAGATCTAATCAGAAAAATATCAAGACACTCCAGGGGAGGTCAGAGAGCAAAGCTCAAACAGGTAACATTGTTCTTTTAACAAAGGATATGTTCAGTTTAACATATTGACTGCGCTGGGTCTTTTAAATCTCTTCACCATTATATATATATATATATATATATATATATATATATATATATATAAAATGGCCTATAAATGTGAGATTGAATTCTAATTAATAAGACAGGGCCACTGATCAGTTTTAAACCTAGACACCTAGATATTGAAACAATTTTCTTAAGCAGGGAGCAAAATACCAAATTACTGGTAAGAAGTGGCCGTGTAAGTGCAGCCTAAAGGTGGTCACACTCAAGTTAGAATAAGAGCTCAGGGTAAGTGTGTGTGTGTGTGTGTGTGTGTGTGTGTGTGTGTGTGTGTGTGTGTGTGTGTGTGCAGATTCATGCAAAGGAACTTTTGTCTCCCTCTACTCCCGACTGTGAACGTTTTCCTTGTGGGTTGGTAAATACAGTTTCGTAACGTGTCCAACTGGTTGGTGTGAAACCCATCCAGTTTCTGTGGCAGTTGGCTCTTAATTTCCACATTGGTTTTGGATCCTCTACAAGAGCCACGTGTTTGTAGGGCACGGCTATCAACCTGGATCAGCAGCGTTTGGTGCCACACAGGAGTTCTTGGCATCAGAATATGGCATTGCTTTGGTAGATCCTGGTCCAGCTTTCTTTGCCATCAAGATTTACCTCCCAGACCTGTGGGAATTCTCTCGTCCGCCATTTCACAGCGGACTGCTTGTCTGTAACCTTAGTAACTTATTTTTTAACCTCGGTCAAATGAACAGGAACGAGAGACATGAAAGCTGCCTTTAGTTACCAATTGTGAATTCTTTATATCCAAGTTACATTCGCTAGGTACGTGGTGTTAAGTGACTGTGCTATCTAACACATTTTGCTTTAATAGATCAAAAGAATAAGGGCCACAGATGTCACTATACTCAAAGCATATGTAGCTGTACTCAATTTGTCTTACTTGGCGTGATATTTTATATTATCCGCAGAAAAATCTTAAATTTCTTCCTATTCTTGAGACTTCCACACATGAATACTTTATTTACATTGTTTGCACCCTTCTATGCCTGCCACTCCCTCTCACAGTCAAGACCTTTTCTTCTTTAATTACTGACACAATTACTGAATCCCATTCAGTCTTGCTCATATTTGCATGGGTTTGTGTGTGTCGGGCTGACTACTTGAGACTGACTAACCTCTCACGGGGATTTGCCCATCAAGACTGATTCGCCCTTTCACCAGCCATTGATGTCCTACAGCTCTGCATGTAGGAGTGGGGACTTGTGAAATCCATCCCTGTCTATTTTGGCATGTCTACTCGTGGGATCATTATGCAACATCTTATTTTGGCCACCACATTGTTGAGCTTTCTTGGGTATAGCACCCGTGTCAAGTCTGGAAGACACTGCATTGAAGCAGATGTCCTGGGCTTCTTGCTCTGACATTCCCGCCAGTCCTCTGTGTTCCCTGAGTCTTGGGTATGGAGGTTACATTATAGAGATAGTAAATGGGCTGGGCACCACGTAGTCATGTGTTTTCTGCATTTTGACCAGTTGTTTGTAGCAAAATGATGTCACAGAGGCTTAAGTAACTGTTGCAAAATCATATACCTGTGAGGAGTTAGCTCACAGACATGGCTACTGGGTTTTCCAGATCATCTCCTTACTTAAAAATTACTACTGAATACAATGAGCAGAATCTCCTGTGGTCCTTAAACCCTCTCTATATTGACCTGCTGTTCTTTCGTGTCCAAGATTTAGGAAGTAAATGAATTCATTCACGTAACACATATAACACTTCCAATCCTGTAAGTAAAGCTCATGTTTATGGACGACCACTATAACAGGCTCTTCTGAATATCTATGGAGAGTCAAACAATAATCATGAAATAACAGCAGTTCATCTTAATGCAATCCACGATTACTATGTAGTCCATAATATTGTAGTTTACACCAATTCTCTCTCCCATATGTATTTTATGATAATAATGAATCTATAGTGATTTGCCCTGAACATCAACTTTGCACAGTAGGTGAAATCTAGATGGGGTCACAAGACTAATTAAAGCCACCCAGCTTGTTAGGACTGAACTCCAAAGCAAATTATTACTTCTTTTCAGTGAATAGCAGGGGTGACAAGGTCAGTGGACCCCACTTTTGACTTCTAATTTTCATCAGTGGTTTGCCGTTACAGTATTTCTTCATCCACAAAATGGGGTTAGACCATTGACTGTAGAGGACACCGTGCAGAATAACTCAGTGTTATTTAGTGTCCAGAACATTCAGCAATCAAGATTTACATTCTCCACAAGATGATGTGGTGGGATCCTCAGAATCTTAGCCAGATTGACTCCACCTCCCAGCAAAGCATCAGTCAGCTGAACTGTATGGCAGACTGCAGCAGCAAGCTATTTTTCTCAGGGTTGGACAGTGTTGGCTCAGGTAAGAGGACACCCAGTAAGAGCAAAGCGCAATGACTCTTAAACATGCAATTTCTAACAACTGCTTTGTCTGTCCCATGTCAGCTCAGCCTATAGCTATTTTTACTGCTTTATCACTCAGTAAGACCATTAAAATAAGTTCCTAGCAATTCTGATGCACATTTAGAACCATAAAAAGCAGGATCATGGTAAGGGGGTAGGGGTGGTAATGACTTTAATAAAATTCAGATGGCCTCAGTTCTCCATTACTCTGTAAGTTAAGTAGCACCCCCTCCAAATAAACTCACCATGCTTATTTAGACATACCTGAATGAGTCAGTGAGGCTATGGGAATCTTCCTATGTTAGGGATGTATGTTGATTCTGCACCTCCCTTGTCTTGGTGAGTCCTTTGTAAGATATAATTTGGAGTATTTGTAGGTTACCGTAAGCCACAAAACTCTTGCCACGTAGTTGTATCCACACTTTTACCAATTCTTTTAATTGGATTTACTTTTTCACTCTCTAAAAGATAACCTTTCAATGTTTTGGGTAAGTTTAGAGCGAAGGTTAACTTTATGTTTGGCAATGAAGGTTAAGTTTAACATTCCCCCCACACAGTGTAGCTTCAAAGTCCAGAAAAGGATTAATCAGTCTCTGGTTATAATGATACCTGGGTAACCAGAAGAAAGTAACTGAGAAGGTTTCTTAAGTGCTGTGGTCAATGGCTTTGCTATTCAGGATGTGGAAAGCCTTTGATAAGTTGAAATAAAGGTGATTTATTGCAAAACAGCAGGGAAGGTGGGTGTAGGATAAGATGGACATGTAATTCAACAAGATATTTCTAGATGTAAATAGAAATAGAAAAATCTCTCTCCCACCCTCTTCCTCTCTTTCTTCCTCTCCCTCCCCCCCCATGAGTGTTAGAGTGGGTGTGTTTGCCATGCTGTGCATGCAGAGGTGAGAGGACGGCTTGGATCTCACCTTCTACTCTGAGGTAGGCCATCTTCTTATTTTGTCAATGTGTATTCCACAGTTGTCAGCTCACAAGGTTTTTAAGATTCTCCTGTCTCTGTTTTGTATTTCCCATAAAAGCACTGGGATTACTTACAGTCCTTATCATACCTAGCTTTACATGAGTTATGGGAATTCAAAATCAAGTCCTTGTGATTGTCTCCAAAGTACTTTTACCCGTTGAAACATACCTCAAGCCTTTAATTCCCAGAGTTCAAACAGCACTGCTTTTGTGCTAGATTTTCTGCTTGTAAAGGTGACTCCACATATATGAATATGAGGCAAAACTATGATCTACTGCATAAATACATACATACTACAAGCATTCACATGAAGCTGCCATACAGTTTGAATAAAAATGGTGATATACTTTTTGTGTCTATTACTCTTAGCTCACTAGTTTATAAACTGTAAATATTTCATTCTTGTTCTAAAAATATTAACTATTTAAACAAATTTTGGCTTCCCATTACCTGAATATTTGTGTAATAAAGCAATTGAGATGTGACTTAATGAGAAAGGGCTTAATCCACTCATTACTGGGCATCACTAACATTTATGCACCAAGAATGCAAGGTACAACATCATTATAGTTTTAAGAAAATACAGAGTAAAATAAAATCTAAATCCCCGGTCTATATTTTCTAGGGCTGTCGTAAGAAAATGTAATAAATTAGTTGAATAATGATAGCAGAAGTTTATTGTCGCACAGTTCTGGAGGCGACAACCAAGAACCCGAGAATCTGATGGAGCCTGTGTAGGAGGGTCTTGCTCATGCCTTTTACTCAGCTTTCTGTGATTGGCCAGCTGAATCTCACATTCCTTGGCTTGTAGCTACATCATGCCATATCATGTACCATTATTCTGTTAGTGGCTTCTTAATAGGTGTGTTACAGTTCTCTTGCCCAGCTAGTCCTAAATAATTGAGACTGGATTATTCTATTTATTTAACAAGCTTTAAAGCACAATAACTGAGCAGTTAGTACTCTAGTCTAATCCTCTATTTTAATATGGCTACCTCCCAGCCAAAATCCCTGAGATTCATGTATTTTATTATTTATCTGGTTCTCTTCCCATATTTCTCTACTTCTCTCCGCCCATCCCCCACTGTGGCTGGGTGAAAGTCCAGCTTTATTCTCTCCCCTGCTCAGTCACTGGCTGATCAGCTAGCTTTATTGACCAATCCAGGAATAATTGAGGAGCAATGTTTACACACACTGAATAATTGTCATAATAAGGATTACAACCAGGTATGGAAACACAGAAATCAGCATTTGAATAGCACAAAAATAATCTTTACATGGGGCCCAATAACAACATGCCTACATTACTCAGCAGGACTAATTTTAACTAATTATACTTGTAGTAATTTTCTTCACAAATAGTGTCCTATTCTGAGGTACTGCAGGGAATTAGAATTTCAACTCAATGTTTTTCCTGGGAAGGGGTTCAAAACTTAACACACAGGAATGTTTAAACAGCAGTAGGCAAGTGCCAGTTCAACTATTACCCACTTTAGTTGTTAAATACATCTGGGTCGAGGATAAAGGCAGTGGACTCAGACAAATAAACATACTCATGTGTAATGAAGATGACGAGAATCTGGATAATCAATTTTGGTAAGAAAGTACATGAAGCAAATGAAGAGAGACTGTGAACTAAGTGAACAGAGCTCATAAGAAGAAAGACCCAGAACACCGTCCCTGGTTGGTCCCGTCAGCCCGTCAGCTCTGTCATCTGAAAACTGCCTCAAAGCGTCTTTACTCTCATTGTGGATCTGCACTGGGCTTGGCTACAAAGATTTGACCTATTTAGCCATCTTCCCAATTATAGCTAGTTTATGAGTTTAATAATTATTCACAGCTCGTGTCCACTCAGAGAGAGAAATGTTTCCTCAGAGTCCTTTAAAAACTGGATGCTTCTGCTGTTTGAAACCTACAGGAGCTTTTAATTTGGATCATTTATTTCCCAGTGAAGTGAATTGGTTTTTTTCCCTCAATAGAAGCTAGAGCTAGAAGTGACAGTGAATACACTCTTGATGAGAATTAGCTCGGTAGGACATTGCCTCACACATGATAGCTAGTTGCTGGGAAGTTGTTGTTTCCACAACCTTGGTCATTAGAAGGGAAGAGTCCCCATTAAGTCATCTTGGACATCTTTCTGCCCCAAATAAATGAATGTTAGCACTTTTCTTCCCAGGATTTCATACAGTTTATGTTTAAAGTGTCACAGTCACACAATGTCTGAGAAATCTGGTCTATCAATGTATGTTATGGTAATATCATTAATGAGAAGATTCATTGAAGCTCATCCAGGACCAATGTACCCCTGCCTAGGAACGAAAGCAATATAGATTAGTTCCTCCTGTACTATGTTGAAAAAATTGTGAAATACTTTATATTGAATTTTGTTCACCAAAGTTCTTTTTTTCATAAAATATAAGGTATTTTTCCTACAGTTCTTTGAGATAGCCAATCTACTTAACAGAGTATGGTTGAGGTCACAAGACCTATCCCTATCACAAGGCCCACTCCAAGTTGAGAAGCTATGTGTAGTCTGGGAGTAAACAGTTGTAAAGAGGGAGCAAGGGTGAGGCCCCTGATAAATAGCTCATATAAAGTGGTCAGCCCTATGCTCACATACAGTCATTAGACTCAGTAGGCGTGTGTGTGTGTGTGTGTGTGTGTGTGTGTGTGTGTGTGTGTGTTGTGTGTGATACAAAGTTGGGAAAGTATGGTGGTTTGAATGGTTTGAATAGGGATGGTTCCTGTAAGCTCATATATTTGAATGCTCAGTCACCAAGGACTAGGACTATTTGAGAAGGATTTAGAGGTGTGGTGTTGTTGGAAGAGGGGCATGTCACTGGGGTGGGGCTTTGAGATTTCAAAAAGCCAATTTCAAACCCTCTCTCTCTCTCTCTCTCTCTCTCTCTCTCTCTCTCTCTCTCTCTCTCTCTCCTCCCTCCCCTCCCTCCTCCCTCCTTCCCTCTCTCTGTAGCTACTGCTCCAGGGCCATGTGTGCTGCCATGTTTCCCCCCACCATGGTAAGAATGAACTAAACCTTTGAAAGTGTAAGCATTAAATTAAATGTTTTCTTTCATAAGAGTTACCATGGTCACGGTGTCTCTTTCACAGCTATAGAGCAGTGATTAAGAAGAGAGAATATGGGAGGGGTCTGGAAGGAGTTGGAGAAGGGTGATTTTGATAAAAATAAAATGTAATCATGCTTGAAGGAAAAAAATTAGTGTGACAATAAATTGTATAAATGGAAGGAGGAGAAATTGAGAATTATGGGATATGGGAAAGACACTAAATCGTTTTCCCCTCTCATTTATCTCATTGCCTTAATGGAGTATAACGTGCTCCCAATTTCATTCCCAAATTCCAAATAGTTACCTTGAACACAGAGTTCCTAAAATCACTTCAAAAATTTAGTTTTAAAGTCATGGACTATGGAAAGAGAGAGCTCTGCTTGCATGTATAAGAGGAATCATGCCATTCTAAATTGCAAAGGCATGTTTGTCAAGATCCTCAAACATATCGGCTAGAGCTGAGAAACTTAAGCCCCAAAGAGTTCTCTAGAAAAGGCCGTATACCAAGCAGTCCTGAGTACGAGAGTCCTCTCACAAGCTGTATTTCCTTTGTCATTTGATAGTTGTGAACCTCCATGTGGTCCTGGAAAGTTCATTGTGTAAAGAGAAAATCAGTTGATTTTAAGCTCTGTTATTTTTCCTTTAAGGCTTTTGGTGGTGCATTGGTGCACTAACCGAACTGTGTCTCCTTCCATGAAAGAGAGATCGATGTTCATCCACATGTACCATGGAGTCTATAGCATATCAAAGAATCTCAAGGCTCATGAATACATCCCTTAATGCAGCTACTCACTAACATGATAATGTTCATTCAGTCTCCACCGTGCACCAGGCTCTAGCCAGCTGTTGGGAAACCAAACATCTTAAGGTCAACAAGGAGAGAAATAACAAGTGAATACCCTGTTTACGCTTCCAAAATCAGTCTACAGTAGATCTGCCTGTTCTCCACAAACTCGCGCATGCCCACATCCAAAACCAGTAATACCATCTATCTCTCAGCAGATAAGAATGGAGCTGTGTACTCATTTAAGAGGCAACGGGACTATGTACTCACTTAGAGGATGAGCTCATGATCTAAGGTTTGGACTCAGTAATTGAAAACACTATGGTTGAAAACTCTTACAAAGTAAACACCCATTTATGTTGTCAAGGAAGGCTACTCTCTTCAAAAACTATAATTTTCTCTCATCCATTTTAATGAAAATATTATGAAAAAAATAACCTCAAATTTAGCCATTTGAATTAAGCAGTCTTAGCTGTGTGTGCACACTTATCACCATGGATATAAGTTTGTTCAGTTATGGGCCCTTTGTTTTATATCCTTTTATGAAAAAAGACTCCTTACCTGATAAAAACTATTTGAGGTGTTCTGACTGGGCACACAGAAGTTTGCAGTATGGGACTCTCTAAAAGAGAACCAGGTCTTCCACACTTACAACTGCTGGAGCATGGTCCAGTTGATTTCATGTTGCTCATCTGTAACTAAGAATTCCAGTGGAATTTATCAGGATTAAATAGTATCGATCTGTATAAAACAACACACTGCCTGTAGGTAACAAAATATATAGCTCTTATTGTGCGGCATGCCTCCACTAAGAGTAGATATCCTCAAACCTAAGGTTTGGGTTCCAAGCTCTAATCTGCTTTCCTTTTACACACACTGGCAGAAGGCACAGGCACCTGGATCAGACACAAAGGAGAAGCATTCACCATTCGAAGTCCCATCAACTGTTTCAGATTCTGATTTTAGTCTTTACAGAGTAATGCTAAAGGGACAGAAAACTCCAGAATACATTGCTGGGAATGGACAAATCTCAGTAGGCTCTGCCCTTAGTCAAAGAACGGCTAAGGAAATAGTCTTCCCTAGAGATAATCTCCCTAATAGGACATTTCATGAGATCATTTGCACAAAAGTAGAAGTAACAGTAAGTGGACTGAGAATATCGCACATATATATTCACATACACACATATATACATACATACACACACACATACACACACACACACACACACACACACACACACCAATGAAAAACAGAGTCATGAGTTGGAAAGAGATCAGGGTAGGGGGAAATGGGAGAACTCGGAGAGAGGAAATGGAAGGGGATGGGGATGATGTAATTATATTTTCTAAATGTATATTATTTTCGAAGAAAAAGAAAATATTTTTCAAAAAAGGAGAAACCCAGATGTATGGATGGGGATCTTTGACAACAGGAAGCAAGGACGCCTGGAATTTGCCATAGAGGGAGATACCTGATTCAAATACTGAGCGGTAAAACAAACCTGTTCTTCACTACGTAGTGGGCCACTATCTCTCTCCTAGGCTCATTCCCATTCAAGCAATCCTGAAAAAGATTAGTCCAGGACAAAGACAATCAGTGTGTCTGCTTCTGAGATGTACCTGGGGAATGGACTCTCATGGACAGCTGATTCCTCAGCCTTCCCACTTTTCAGTAAATCATGCTCAAGTGATTACCCTTGCCTCTTGTGCCCTCCCTCTTCTTTCCTCTTTATGAGGACAGAACCATGAATATATGTCTTCTCAGAAAGACATATTGCAAACACACACACACACACACACAAAAACCATATGTGTGTGCACAAACCATATGTGTGTGTGTGTGTGTATATGTGTGTGTGTGTGTGTGTCATTGTTTTCCTTGATCACCTAGTAATTTCAATCCTAGATGTGCAAACTGGAATTTGAAAGCTATGAAACATGTATCTGAGTCTTCACTGCAGTATGCGATGAAATAACCACCTTCAGAGGGATGGTAAATTCATCGAATACCCTATAGTCTAATCCTACCCACCCAAGTTCATTCCCGCTTCTCACATTTGTACTCAACATCCTTATTTAGATTATAATTGTATTGCTACTAAATGATACTAATGTACTGCAGTCTGTATGCTTTTTAAAAATAATCTGTTTTAAAAATAGAATTGTACTTTGTATTCCCTTGTGTCTGCTTCTAAGTCAACATAATGCATTTTTGATTTATCTATGTTCTTGGGTAAAGCTGAGCTTTACTGTCATAGTTTATTTCTGTTCATTTTGCATGGGATTTTTATTGCATGTGTTGCTTACAGTTTCTTTGCGCATTCTTTTGCTGGTGATTGTTAATACTTCCATAATAGTAAGCAATGGTTCCATAAACATAAATGTGTGGGCTATATGTATTCTAGGATAGATACCTAGAAGCTGGATTGATGCATCCCAGTGGCTACACATCTTTCATGATAAAGACTGTTTTCAAAAGTTTTTCATACCAGCCACATATTCGGGTTTCTATTTTATCATAGTTTATTTTATTAAAATAGAAGTATGCGAAAGCACTTAATAGTACTTATCAGAGACAAGTCATCATCTATGAACATTAATCTAACTGGAAAATATAATTAAGCTAGGTACTCCTACTTTCTAGAAAAACAAATGAGACACAGGCGTAGTAACTTTCCCCAGAGCATGCATTTGGAGGTAGCAGAGTTCAGCTCTTGAGATGGGTCCTGACCATTTTGTGATGACATCATCTCTCTACCTTTATGTCTGTGATGGTAATGGTTTTCTTTTTGTTTTTGCTAATTCAGCATGTCTATGTAAATGACAGTGCTTTAAACTTATGTTTTCTTTTTTTCTTATTTTTTTTCGGAGCTGGGGACCGAACCCAGGGCCTTGCGCTTGCTAGGCAAGCGCTCTACCACTGAGCTAAATCCCCAACCCTATTTACTTCCTTTAAGTGGGACCAACAAGAGCCATTTTCTTTAATCAGAAAGGCTCATCAATTCATCCTTACACTAAGGAAATACTAACTTGTAAGTCCTACGACATCCTTCAGTCTGACACACACATGATCACCTTCCCATCTCAAAAGATACCACATCAGCCCATCAGCCTGATGACAACCTATGGAACGAAGACACAAAAACTCTAGACTGATTCAGGGATTTTTACATGACATAAGCCAGGAAAGACATCAACTACCTTAGTGACATTCAGTAATTGGAAACAATTCAAGACATTCCTTCTTAGGATGAGGTGAAAAATAAATTGTTAGTTCTGGCCTCTCCACCAACAAGACAACAAACCCGTTGGTCCATTTTGCTTTTGGAGACAATTTATTCCTCGATAAACTGTGGAAGGCTTTTAACAAGCACCCTGGAAGGCTGCTAATCTTGAAGAGGAAACAGAACCAGATATGGGTCTGCAATAAATGCAGTATGCAAAGCATTGGATAGACCATTTAGTCTATCTGACCTGGCAGACATCATGAATTTTGCAGGCAAATGGATAGACCTTGAGAATATCATCCCGAGTGAGGTAACCCACCGCTAGAAAGGCATACGGTATGTATTCATAAGTGGACATTAGCTGTACAGTTCAGGATAACCATGCTACAACTCACAGACACTCCCCTCCAAAAAAATAAAATACCGGGTTATAAGGTCCTAAGGGATCTCACTCAGAAGGGGAAACTAAAGAGTTGGATGGAGAAAGGGAACTGGGTAGGAGAGCCAGCAAGTTGGGGAACGGAGAGCAATCAGTTGAGCTTGAGTCTGCGTGTGAGAACTAAAATGGGTGGGGGCATCTCTGGTGACTAGCCAGAGGCCTGGAACAAGGAGGTCTCCTCCAGGTGTCTATGGAAGTGACTCTAGCTAAGATTCTTACCAGAGGGTGATATAGAGAGTGAAGTGGCCACCTCCTGTAGCTCACAGGAAGCAAGGGGACAATCAATCTACCCACAAAACCTCCAGCCCCAAATTTGTCTTACCTACAAGATATTGCCAAGAGAGATAAAGAAGGAGCTGAGACCGAGGGAACAGCCAATAATGACTGCTCTAACTTGAGACCCATCCTGAGAGAGCCAACCCCTGACCCTATTAATGATACTCTGTTTCTGCTTGCAGACCTGACAGAACTAAAAGACAGACTTTTTGATAGAAGTGAGTTATGGTACAAAGCCACCAGAATTGAGCAAGAACACTTATTTTTTCCATAAGTAAATACTCTTTTTATTTTTTTTAGTTATTTTTATTTTATTTTGTTTTTACAAAGAGCTCACCTATACGATTTCATTTTCTTCTTTTTTCACAATTTTTTTCTCCTCCTCACTCCCCCCAACACACACACCCTCATTCTCCTCCCCCCATCCTCATCTCCATAAGGGTGTCCCCACCCACCCCACCCACCTCACCAGACCTCTAAATTTCCTGGGGTCTCCAGTCTTTTGAGGATTAGGTATATCGTTTCTGACTGAACCCAGACCCAGGAGTCCTCTGCTGTATATGTGTTGGAGACCTCATCTCAGCTGGTGTATGCTGCCGGGTTGGTGATCCAGTGTCTAAGAGCTCTCAGGGGTCCAGGTTAATTGAGACTGCTGGTCCTTCTACAGGGTTGCGCTCCTCCTGAGCTTCCTCCGGCTTTCCCCTAATTCAACCACAAGGGTCAGCAGCTTCTGTTCCTTGGTTGGGTGCACATATCTGCATCTGACTCTTTCAGCTGCTTATTGGGTCTTTTAGAGAACAGTTATGGTAGGTTCCTTTTTGTGAACGCCCCATAGCTTCAGTAATAGTGTCAGGTCTTGGAGCCTCCCCTTGAGCTGGATCCCACTTTGGGCCTGTTGCTGGACCTTCTTTTTCCCTCAGGCTCTTCTCCATTTCCATCCCTGCATCTTTCAGACAGGAAGAATTATGGGTTAGAGCTTTGGCTGTGGGATAGCAAACCCATCCCTCACTCAATGTCCTGTCTTTCTGCTAGGGGTCGATTCAATGAGTTGCCTCTCCCCACTATAGGGCCTTTCATCTAGGGTTCCCCTGCTTTGAGTCCTGAGAGTCTCTCACTTCCCAGGTCTCTAGTACATTCTAGAGGGTCTTCCCAACCTTCTTCCTACCAAGGTTGCCTGTTTCCATTCTTTCTGCTGGCCCTCAGGGCTTCAGTCCTTTTCCCCAACCCAATACCAGATCATGTTCCCCTCTCCTCCCACCCCTATCTCCTTTCCCTCCCCTGTTCCTCCCTCCCTCCCTCCTTGTGGTTGCTTTCTTCGCCCTCCCAAGTGGAACTGAGGCATCCTTACTTGGGCCTTCTGCTTGTTGACCTTTTTGAGTTCTGTGGATTGTATCTTAGTTATTCTGTGTTTTTTGGGGGGTCTAATAGTAAGTATTCTTAAGATGTAGATTTTGGGATAATGACCAACCTAGTAGGTGTATGTTTAACTATAATCGCTGAGTTACAATGTAACTTGAATAGACAGGTATACCTGACCGACCAAAAAGACAAAAATGCCCATAGCACATACTCTCTTTCCATGTTATCTTCTATTATCTGAACCTATAGCATCATAGGGAGATTTCCTTTAATCCTTAGACTAAGGAGGAGAAATTTTGTTTGTATTATTTGAAAATCCTACTCCAAAGTAGATGGGTACAATGTATTCCTTTTTTTTTTCTGAGAGATCTCACTGGTGGAGAGAAATCTTCATATTGGGAAGAAGCTTTGAATAGGTACATCTGAGAATTCAGTTGGGAGAACAGATGAATAAGTGTAGTTGAATTCCAAAAAGTGGGATGTAGCTAATGGCGTGACTGGATGCTCAGGAACCAATCAGAGACTTGATGACGAGGACAGTCAGGAAGAGGTTTGCAGTCCGGCTTTTATAAATGCATAAGAACCTTGCAAGTCTGCCCTTTGTTCACTAAAGGTGGCCATGGAAGGCTTCAGTAGCCAAATGTACAGGGTGATCTTGTCTGTGAAGGGCCAATAACCAGTTCCCCAGCCACACGCCACTGCTTCTTCTAACAGCACCAGTTATTTCCTCTGCTCTATGGCGTGCAGCACTCCTCAGATCCCGCCATCCTTCTGAGGCGCCATCTTTTTTCTTTTCTTGCCTCCCTCCTCTAATGACTCAACTGTGTTTTCTGCTCTACAGCCTGGTTCACTAAAAGTTACCTTTTCTGTCTCGTACAGCTCACTGTCACACTTAAATTTTCCCTTTCGATCTTTACAGTTTTTCTGCATCGCTTCTTAGGCTTTCTATCTGACACACGTGGCCTCTATCTCCTGTTATTTTTACTTACAAACACCAGATCTAGTGTCTGATAAGAAGGCTGAAAATGGTAATATTTATGGTCTTTCCATTCTTT
The DNA here is from genome assembly GCF_011064425.1 of Rattus rattus. NCBI lineage: Eukaryota > Metazoa > Chordata > Mammalia > Rodentia > Muridae > Rattus > Rattus rattus. Next base: position 17,667,944 of record NC_046170.1, read on the forward strand.
GGCTCACTGCTGATGGTGCCTATCCCTTGTGGCATCCCATTTCCTTGTGTGGTTTGGCTACTGTTAATTGTACACTACTCGCTGTCTTTGAAGAAAACTGTCTACAGGATTCCTCAAGGCTTCGCATGCACATCCTTCCTCTAGAAGTAATTCCTGCTTTTTCTTTCAGGTGTTTAAAGCACCATTAGCAGCATAGCTGTAAATTTATAGTTTTGGTTTCTTGCAAATCCCGATGATAAAAAAATTAAAACCAAGGGTAATAACGTGGGAAGTAGACGAACGAGTTTCATCCCGAGATCATTTCTGTAATATACAGCCTTCCCAGTCTGCCTAATGCCAGTGTAAATTTTCTCTGCTTCTAATGTTTGGTGGGGGAAGAACAGATTTATTCCTAGCTTCTTCTTACTCCATAAGGCAGTCATTTGTGGCTCAATCTTACCCTAAAGGTTAATCTTTCAGGACACCACTTGTAAGATTCTTCTTAGACTCTCCAACATTAGGAGGAGCTGTCTTACAAAGACCTTTTCAATCGGAGGCAGGAAAGTCCAAAATTGTGGTGTTGCCAATTCGCCATTTGTTGAGGGCACACATTTATGGATGGCTGTATTTTTCCTGTCTCTTCATGCAGTAGAAAGGACTGTGGTCTTCCTGGGATTTCTCTTATAAAGCCACCAGTCTCAAAGGCTGCACACCCGATACCATTACATTGCCCATCATGTGGGCAACATATGACTTTGGGCAGGGGTGTAAAGAAACATTCTGTACATAGAAGTTTTATTTTAACCTTGGTACCAGTAACTGTGAATTTGGCCTTGGTCTTTGGAGTTAGACTGTCACATAAGGAATAGTCAAATGTCTTCTGGGACATCCCTAAATGGGCAGGGTGAAATCCATGAGGCTTCAATCCTACACAAAGAACTGTAGGCAATTGAGGAAAGCTAGAGAGGTGGTCTTCTTCAGGGAAGAGCATACCAGTTATTTGTCCAGTGCCAAATGGTCAGCCCTGAAAACACACATACAGGAAACGTACAGACTGAGCAGAGTAGGTTTAGGGATATATATGAACATGCACACACATATATGCATATAATAACAATGAAAAAGGAGGCCATGACTGTCAAAGAGAGTGGGGAGGGCAGGAGGGAGGGTTTAGAGGAGGGAAAGGGAAGGGAAAAATGTGATCATAATCTCCTAAAAAGGAGAAAACTTTCTTTATGAAGTGCTGTTGAACAAGAAATATTCTATCATAATATTATTATGGAAAGACAATTATTGGAGCATACTTATTCCACATATGAAACTTAAATTTAAGTATTGTGACACTCTGACATAGTGAATACTATTATATGGGACTTCTGTGTTCCCATTATGACCAAATAAAAACATAGTGCTTCAAGGGCAGTATACAAATTTAAACGAAAAAGGAAAGGGGTTCCCTGGAGTTTGTTTTGTAAAGTTCTGCAGTGGTGGACAGAGGCAATGTGTGGCATCTCATTACTTGTTTCTTAATTAACCAGATGCCTATGTCTCTGAGACTAATTCAGGTGGAACAGGCCTTGAATTCTTATCAACCAAACCATTCAACGTATGCTTGTTTGGGTAAAATCAAATTCTCCATGCATCAGTGTCTTCAGTCCTTCAAACAGTAACAGATATTTGTTCAACAATGCCAGAAAAGTTCTGTGCAGTAAGCTGATAGTGCCGCAGAAAAGGACAGATTGCGGGTTTACTTTGGGAATAGTGGTAAGAATGAAAGGTAAGTTCCATGTGAAGTGATTAGCAGAATATTTGCTTCCTGATATTATTTGGGTAAAGAATTTGTCTTACAGGGGTAAGTAAATGATATTAGCTAATTTAATTTATATTAGGAATTTTCAATAATGTATTCATAGTTTTTACTTGGGTTGTTATACTGAAGCAATGATTATAAGACTTTTCTTACTCTCCTTTTTTTTTCTTTTTTTGCACTCAGGAATTGTGGTTCATCCAGTCTTTCCCACAACACATTTTTTATCCAGTTAAGTTGTCCCCAGTCCCCATCCCCTCCCAAACAAGCAAACAAACACAAAAAACAACACGAAGTCTGTTCCTGGCAGCCCCGTCAATGAGCAAACACAAGGGCTCACAATACACTGGATACTAACCCTACCTGGTTAGTCTCTGTGTGTCGAGTCTCTGCTCTGCTCCACTATGTTCACGTTACTAAAATCCAGATGCTTAGTAAAAAGATGTGAAACCTGTCTGTTTGAACCCAAATCCTCCAAAGCGCTAGCACCAAGTTCGAAGCTGAATGAATGACTTTGGAAGAGAGTGTCTACCTCATGAAAATGTAGGACATCAACAATTGCGTTGTCCTTGGAGGGGAGTTGAAATGAAAGCAAATCACGTGCAAGAACGCGCTGCATGCAAGAACACCTGGTCTGACCCTTAGAATGTGGGCAGCAAGGTTACAAACAAAACAGAAATCTATTCCATTAGGTTAACATAGATGTTGAGACTTTCGTTACCCATCATGCTTGGGAATATGGGCGGTGACCATCTACAGGTACAGGAGGGAAATCTATCTGGTAATTGGAGATTAGGTGTTCCAAAGTGTTTGTGGTAGAGCCACCGTAAGGTAGAACATTTGCGTCCTCTGTGGATGATCTCAGCTCAGGATACAAAAATGTACTGGCAATGCCATTTTCTTGCCCCTTACCTCCTGGTGCTCTAACACACAGGTGTCTGGGAGCTTCCTACATGTATGGCATGAAGCACCTGATGGAGCAGAGATACTTGAACAAGTCGCTTACATTAAATATTGCCTCAAACACACCTGTGCTAATAGGTTGTGAAGTGCAAAGGACCAACCCACAGTACAACTTCTTTCCCCATTGGTGTTCTGAAGTTCTGGTTGAGAATAGCCAATAGAATCGGTCTGCTAGTTAACCTTACCCAGATGTTAGCTCTTCAGAAACTCTAGTCTGGAGAATGCTAGGCCCTTGCTTCATAAGTCAGATGCTTGGACTGACTGGGTTGCCATTAAATATATAAAGTTGTTACTTTTGTCTGTGGCTTGGTCTTCTGTTGTTCTTGCTCCCGGATATTCAATTCTTTGTCATTCAACTGAATTCAACTCATTCATCTGCTCTAGACAACTGCCATCACCCTAGAAATAAAGAATACAGTGCTCAAGAAGGCCTGGAATGTAAAAACTGTATTAGGACCATCCCCACAGTTGTATGAGCGGTAGCCATCTCTGAAAGACAGAGAGGCCACACTACCTGCAGGCTGTTGAGGGTGCTCCAAGACTCGGTGTTGTGAAGCATGCCACATTTCAGTGGGTTTTCGGTGTTGTGCCTTTGAACAGTCACCTGTATTATGTCAATCAGTGGCACCAATCCCATGTTTTTGTAAAGCAAGCACAATAACCTCACTGGGTCACTAAGCAGCAATTGGGTGTGACTATTTCCTTGATCTGTCATCAGTGCCTCGTCTGGAAAGAACAGACATTTGATCATGACTCCTGAAAAGTCAAATAACATAAATCCTTTAGAAAGTTAACTAAGGTCAAAGAAAGATTTCCAAAGTCTTCTTAGACCAGTGAGAGACAGCAGATCTATCCCTCCCCCTTCCTCCCTCCCTCTCCCTTCCCTCCTTCCTGTATCCACCACAGGGGAAGGACCATGTGTGGGCACAGCAAACATGTAGTGATCTCTGCTAGGAACAGAAGCTTGCTGGAAACCAATCCTCCTGTCTGGAGCCTACAACCCAGCTCAAGAACTGTGACTGATATATGTCTAATGCTTAAGTCACCCAGGCTGAGACACACTGTTACGACCACCCGAGCAGACTACCACAGACATCTCAACTTGTAGTTTTGACTATTTGCTTTAAAATTGCCTGTCATACTCATTGGCAGTGAACATTAATTAATTTTATCCCACCGGTGACAAATTTCTCTCAGCTCAGGTTACTTCATGGGAACTAATAGTGATGATGATAATGAAGAGAACCAATGACTTGTCAGTTCTGTGAAGTTACATGAAACCAGCGTTTCCTTACATAGCTGCCTTACAAACAATGTTATTAAGTGAGAAACAGTGCCCCTTCTTTACTGAAGTGGAGTAATCCATTCCATTGAGATGGATCTAGACTCAAATGGGTAGGTGGTAATTTCCTCTACACTCATTAGACATTTCCTGTCATTTTCTGGCCAACTTCAAATTTTCTGAGCCCTCCACTTTTGAGACCTGTGATCTTCCCTCTCCTCTTCGGCAAGTCACGTCCAGGTTCCATCTCATTTCCCCATCCTATTATTGTACCCTTGCTCAGTTGTTCTTCTTCCTTTTGTCTGAATATGTGAGAACAGGACAAAGAGACAAAGGACCAAGACACAATTCAAACATGTAGACCACTGGACCATATCTTTTTTTAACCACATCACAAGCTAATGAAATAAACCCTTAAAAGGAATTACTGTATTTTGTCTGCTTATTCAACTTGTTAATGAATATTTGTCCAAAGCCTGCTTTGAGTGAGAAGAGCTGGTAGATGCTGAGTTTAAACTCTAGAAATGTCTTTACAGTTGCATTTTTGATAGTTTGTTGTTGGAGAATCCACCTATTAAGGTCACAATGCACTATGGCTGGATGGCTTTCTGAACTCAGCAAAACTTGGAGGACTCCCTTTGTCAGTGGAGCTGCCTGACTGTCTGAGAGCGTTCATGAACACAGGTGGCTGGCCTTGTCTTAAAGTGACCTTGAACAGAGCTCTCTGCAAGACTGCATAACTCAGCGTATACATCCCTTCTTAGCTTCCTCTCCACCTGATAAATAGTGCTGTACTATATCCAATCAACTCTTCCCACTCACTAGAAGCTATGACCAATTAGACCTTCCCACACATAGCCTTAAAAAAGCCCTTTCATACCCTATCCCTGTGACAATAAAGTATATTTGTCTTGCTGCAGCAGTCCCTGGAGATCCTCCCATCATACTCAGGGCCATCCAAACCCTGCTCCCTGACTCTACTTGCTTTGCTTTTGAGGGATTGTTGCCAACAGCCTTAGAGGAGAAGGGAGGGCCAGATTTCGTCACTAGGTCCAAAGTGAGAACTGCAGGGTGATAGTGCATATTACCTGCACACAACACAGGACTTTATTTAAACAAAAAAAGAAATCAATGGAAAACACTAACCCTTACAGTAGTGATAAATACCGAAAGCGTTAATGGCCTGTTGAGACTTAAATTGCTGCTTTGGTGAGTCCCCTCCCCTTTCAAAAGAGCTTCCTATTTCCTTCCTGTCACCAATTCCAAGAGGCCTTTCCTGATAGAGTCACAGTAGAAATACAGGACCTTTTGGAACTTAGTTACGTTGACAGCTACAGGAAGTATTTATAATATCAAGTTAAATGTCAGATGATAGCTTCCTCCATTTGGCCCCCAGTTAAAACTTGGAGAGCTACATCCACGCACAGCTGGAGCTTCCAAGTTTCAGTGTCTGTCTGGTAATTAAGATAGACTTACTGAGTTTCTAGTTTAAGAAACCAAGAGAATCATTCATCTGAGAAGACATATTTCATTCAAGAACAAAAAGAAAACACTACATGAGCCTATTCATATGCTGATTTTCTAAAACATGATCTCACTGAACTATAAAGTAAAATAGGAAAGTATTGTCTGGGGGGGGACTGGGAAGGTGGCATTTGGGTTAAAGGATCACAATTAAAGTGGGGTTGCTAAGTAGTAGGAATCTGTTGCATGCAAGTTTATAATAATATATCTTATTCTTGAATAATGCTAACAAGGTGAATGTCAGGTGTTCTCATTATGAAATCAGGTGATAAATAGTAAGGCCCGTGCAGGTCAAGGAAGGCACGAATGGTCAGTGGCAGGATGATCTTCAAATTATGTACATCAGGAACAACAGAATGATCTCTCTGTGAGAGAGAGAGAGAGAGAGAGAGAGAGAGAGAGAGAGGAGAGAGAAAGGGAGAGAGGGGGAGAGGGGGGAGGAGGGAGAGGGGAGAGGGAGGGAGAGGGAGGGAGAGGGAGAGGAGGGAGAGGGAGGGGAGAGGGGAGGGAGAGGGAGAGGGAGAGGGAGGGAGGAGGGAGGGGAGAGATAGAGAAGACAACTGCTGGTGTTGGCCCTTGCATTTTTATCCTGTATGAGCAGGGTCTCTGTTTTTCCACTGGGAAATCAGGCTGCTGGCCCATGAACTTCAGGAGACTATACTTTTCCATCTTCTATCAGAGGTACTGGGATTACAGATGGGTTCTATTGTGTCTGGCTTTTAGGCAGGCTCAGAGGATTTGAACCTGAGTTCTCACACTTGTTTGGCAGTGCTTTTAATTATTGAGACAAATGCCCAGATCCACAAATTCTTTTCTGATTCTAAGGTGCAAACAAATCTCAGCTATAGTGATTATAAACAGAACAAATGTTTGTTGAGCACTACGACATATCCTGTGAAAATGAAGTGCCGTATATGCTCTTTGAATTAAAATGACAAAACGTCTAATTGAAACAGTAGAGATCCTAAATTAACAGCCCTTCCTGACAGGAAAACATACTTGCTGACACTGTCTAGTAGATAAGGAATGAAAACAACTATTACATCAAAACTGACTCAGTAAATTCCAAGGCAATCAAATAAAATATATTAACAGGTCAACAAAATTTAATTGAATATCGCAGTTAATAAAAGAGAGGCCACATGTGAATGCTGAGACCACACATGCATGATCCTAAACATGAAGATTGTACACTGGGCAACAAAGCTTGGGTCCAACTACATATATGCTGAGTTCATTAAATAAGTTAAATTACATTGATATGGAGGTGTCAATGAGTGACTGCAATTTTCACCCAGAATGTGTGAGTCTTGCAGTGCCTAGAGGAGGTCAGCTCTATTTCACAGGGTTCTCTACCCATGAGTCTGTTAACTTTTGGCCTTGACAGTCTTAATTTGATCTGGATCTCCACATTCTGCCTCTGGATACTTACTATTGATATGAACTTGATCACGTCATTTAACGTATTTGAACATCCAATGTGAGCTTAATAAAGTGTCACCGTTGTATTCTGTTCCTTCTTCTTCTTCCTCCTCCCTCTCCCTTCCTCTCCTCCTCCTCCTCCTCCCCTCCTCCCTCTCCCCTCCTCTCCCTCCCTCCTCCTAGTCCTCTAGTCCTCCTCATCCCTCATCCTCCTCGTAAATGCGTCTTCTTCTTCTTCTCTTCTTCTTCTTCTTCTTCTTCTTCTTCTTCTTCTTCTTCTTCTCCTTCTTCTTCTCCTTCTCCTTCTCCTTCTCCTTCTCCTTCTCCCTCCTCCTCCTCCTCCTCCTCCTCCTCCTCCTCCTCCTCCTCCTCCTCCTCCTCCCCTCCTTCTTCTTCTTTACTTAGTCTTTGCTTGGAGCATGGTTTTTGCAATGGTCTTGTTGCCACCATTTATTTTGCACTTCAAGATCGCGTGTGTAGAGTAAGTAGATAGTTGCTCTGCCTTTGAGTCTAGATGTTACCTCCATTCCTTCACCACTCCTGCTACTTATTTGTTGATAGTTCTCTTTCTTGCTGTTGGGACACTTAACAAGTAGTCATCTATGCCATGACCAAGCAAGTTGGAAAAAATCTTTTAATGGGTGATAGGCCTTTCTCAATCGAACCTCGTCGTATACAATATTAGCAGTGTTTTGTTTTAAAGAAATCTCCAAAGGGAAGATCATTTGACTCCCATGTATGTGAGTGGTGCTGAAGGTCAACTTGACAAGTTTTGGAATCTCCTAGAAGAAAGCTTCTCCACACACCTGTGGTATTGTTTCAAATTGAGTCTAGCATATGAGCATGCCTGTGAGAATTATCTTGGTTAGGTAATTCAGGTGAAAAGGCCTTTTTTAAAAGGAAGGTAGGAGCTCCCTTTCCTGGGCTTCCATCTGTGAATGCATAAAAAGTCCTTAACTGTGAATGAAATGAGATCTGCTACCTCCTCTTCCTGCTGTGAAACACTGTATCTCTAAATTGTGAGCCGAAACAAACCATTTCTCCTTGCTTTGTTTTTAGGTTATTTCGTCACATTTGGAAAAGAAACTAAGAAGAATGTCACCTTTAGTCTGTAGTATAAGCCTTAACTGCAGCTGCCTCTCTAACAGCTGAAGTCAAACTTACTAACATTTACCATACAGGTGTAGAAATACTTTATCTGTCATAGTCACTAAGTGGTCATAGTACCTTCATATTTACCTCTCTGTTTTACTTCCTTTGTCTATGGGGAGCTTCAGGGAAATTACCCACAAGATGAAGGTTGCTCACATAGGTGGTGCTTCTTTGTGGGGCCATAAAAGATTAAACATTATGACTAGAATTCTTAAAGAAGGCAGACACATCATTAAATACATTTTTGAAAAACATCGTGTGTGCTTATAGAAATAAAAAGATTATGACTCTTTTTATTAACCACTTTTTCCCTAGAAAACTTACATAAATGCTGAGGAAAGAAATTAGGGAGAAATTTACACCAAGAAAATAAATGAGATTATAGTTTAAGGTTTCCTCTGGGTCACAATATTGGGCTCAGGCCACTAATCATGGGAGATGCCATCTTCAGCCCTCTGCAACTCATTCTCCTTGCAGTCTGGGTCATGCACAGAGGACACACATCTCTGACCAGTGGGATGGGGAACCAACAAAAGCTGGACACCAAGATTCCTGCAGCAGAATGGGGCAGAAGGCAGCATGAAAACTAATTATTCTCAGGTCCTTTAACTGCGTGCCAGGTGAGCTGAGCTAGCCATGAGAAGAAGAAGTCTTGTGACATCCATCTTTCAGTAAGCCAGGTGGTGGCGTGATTTCCTGTATTACCTATAGCCCTTGTGGCTTATGTCTATGTCCATTACTACACTGTGGCTGAACCAGGCTCCTCCAAATGGAGATCACCATATTTCCCCCAAAGGCCTCCCTTAAAACCTTTCCCAGATTATGTCGGAGGATCACTGAACCTCCTGATAAAATGGCAAGGACATCCGTGTTTGTGATCGCCCAGGATCATGACAGAGGTTCTGTCCTCTGCCTCTTTTTCCTATAATGCATCTGAAATTCTGGCCTAGCAATGAAAAATCATTTTGAATTATTTTTTGTAAAACCTGAAGGAAGACAGTCCTGTCATCCCAAATCTGACAACATCTTTCCCAGCCTTCACTATCCCTTGGACTGAAGGAACAATGTTCTTGATGACAGGATTTGCCATGGGTTCACAACAGCAGCCTCTTGGTTTCCACACTCCAGCAACCCCTCCACTAGGTGTGGTCAATAACTGCTCTGCTTTCGTTACATCAGCTGTACTCTGGCTGCAGCCATAGTCTCCATGGCTGGCGTCTTTAACCCGGCAGTATGGAACTATCTGAAGTGTGTAACCTTTGCCTCATCCTTCCCTGTTCATCTTTGAACTTCGACTGTATCCCCTTTCACCGTCTCTGCCACTGGATCAGCACTGGTCATGATCCCAGTTCCTTGGAGTTATGTGAAGCGGAAGCATGCCCTTTGGTTATAAGTGATGAACTTTCCTGTCTTCACGTCTAAGATACTCTTTCCTTTCCCCCTTTTATACCCGACTGGTAGCATCCCTAAAGTGGGGAAATTATAGGTTGTCAGTTCTCTCCCATCCAGCTTTGGAAGACAATGACTTAGCCTCCCTCTGCTTCCTTTGTGGCTGAAGAGAAATCTGCTGCAGACATGTGTTCTCGAGGCAGCCTCATTTCCCTGATCACCTTTAACCCTGGTACCTGATGTTCTGGTTTCACGGGTTTACCTCCTGTGGATCGTGTTTGCTGGTCTCCGGTGCTGATCGGGCTTTCTCAAGCTGAGAGTGTATCTCTTCCTTTCTTTTTTTCTGGAAATTATTAACTATTTTGTATCAGTCCTGCCTCTACCCAACCTCCTCAGCTGTTACAATACCTTAAGTACTGTGTGTAGGTGGCCTCCTAAAGAAAAGACTCTGCTTTCCCATCCTCCTGTCCATCCTTGATTGCACTGGCTTATGCTGCTGTGTAACACCTCTCTCTACTTTCGCATACATAACACACCTGCCACACAACCCTCTCACACACACACCTCCACACATTCACACACAGACACATAATACACTCCACACAACCCTCAGAGACAGACATACACTCACACCACACACACACACACACATACACACACACACACATGTCTACTTCTTACTCTTGCCTTAATTTTATATGAGATTATTGACTCTATTCCCCCTATACCTTTTCAAATGCATCAAAATTAACGACAGAAATAATTCCATGTTTTCATGAGTATTTCCTAAGCACATGAGATCTGTGTTCGCCCAGTCTTAAGCTTCGGTTCTAAGCTGCTGGTCCAGATGTGCTGATGGGGTTTAATCTCTCAGCTGGGTGGGGGAGGACCTTATTAAAGTTTGCTTAACTTTTGTTTCTTTTATGTTCATGAGATGTACACGAGTAAGATTTTTGGAGTTACTTATTAGGACTGTCTCCTGTTATTATCCTTCATATATAATTTATGTATATATATGATTTCATTTCTGTCTCTCCAAACTTTTTATGTCATATCTCTTTGTACGGAATTCTATTCTCTGCTGACAATTAATATTCAAGAAAATAGACTACTCATTGAATTTACAAGCTAAAATGTTCTATTATTTTCCCCCTACAGATTCTCATTTTTTTTCTGTCTAAAAAGATACTTTTCTACATTGAATAGAATTTCTCTTTCATTTGATTTGCTCTTTTTTTTTTTTAGAATAGCTTATATCAATATTTTGGATTTCATATATGTATTTTCATATCCATCCTCAAAAGGATACCATTTTGTCATTTCTGTGAGGTACAGGGCTAAACAAATAAGCAAAACTCCTTGCCCTTCCTTAGCTATTAGATTCGATACTAGTACCTGACCCGTGGCTTGAAAGGTCTTACATAAACATTGGGAATCTAATTCCCTAATGATCTTGGAACCGAAAATGGCCAAGTCTGGATGGGCAAGCAAAATTAAGATTTCCCTACATTAAAAGACACCAGGAAGTGAGGGTGCAACCATCAGGTATGGCCTCTCCTGTGAAACCGGACTAAACCCGCCCCTCAGCTATGCTGGAAGACTCTTCAGCAGTGACCGAGACTCCTGCCCGGGAAGCTCACTCCAATGCCGCTGTGCCCACCGCAGACAGCCAATAAACCTCCCACCCTTGTCTTTTGCCAACTGTTTGGAAAGTTAACTCCACGATCCTTTATGCTATTCATCCGTCCCTCTCACCTCAACTGTGCGAATTTCACCCAGTTTCCAGGAGGAGGAAATCTCGGAGGTGTTTATCTGTTTTTGATATGTTGCTGACTTGCCTGACTGTAACCCTGTTGTTAAAGTTATTGAAAATGTCTTAAGTCCTTAATTTTATTTTTAAAATTTAATTAATTAACTTTTTTATTTTTCTACTTATTCATTTTATATCCTGCTCACTGCCCCTTCCTGGTTACCCCTCCCACAATCTGTTCCCCTCTGAGCCAGGGAGATCCCCACCCCACCCCCTGAGCTCATCAAGTCTCTGCTTGGCTAGGTACATCCTCTCCCACTGAGGCCAGACACCGCAGCCTCGCTAGAAGGACATATTCCCTGGACATGTTCTTTCCTTGTACTCTCGAGCATTCGAGCGTGCTCCACTGATTCCAGGTAGGATCTGCTTGGCTAGTGTTTGCAGGTGTGCTAGCATAGCTTGCTTGCCCATCCGGCATCAAGCGTGTCCCTACAAAAAGAAACGTCTCTCCCTCAGGGCAGGCAGCTTCAGCTCGGCTTTCTGGTAACACTGGGCAGCTCACCTGGCACTGAGGCGGGCGTTCTCTCCGTCTCTGTTCTTTTCCATTGTATGTCCACAGCCTTGCTGGTCTGTGAACAAACTCTCTGAGAGACATTCGTTCCTGAGGCTATTTCTAGCTTTCTTTTCACGCTTGTTTTCAAAGTAATTTTTTTAGAATGCAAAATACCAGTGTCCCTTACTCTCTTTTTGATCTTTTTCACAAGAGACAGTGAATGTTTGAAAGAAAATAAGGCGAATGCTTCTTTCTCAAAAGAGTTAAGGTGACATGAAGTCTGATAATGCACATCTGCACCTTCAAAACACATGCAGTAAGTCCGGATCCAGCTTTCTTTCTCCCGTTTAGCTTCTTGTGCGTCCTCTAGTTTGGGGTGAGCGGGTATACAGGTTCTAAACGCTTTCATTGCACTTTGTAAATCAATGCACTAATTTCTGCATTTACTTCTAACTGTTGGTGATCGCTGCTCTATATTACTTTCTTGTAATTATTTGTCTAAATTTGTCAAAGGATTTGAACCAGATGTCAGAAGCTTCTAACCAATAATTAGTAGATTAATGAGCCTCATAATCCATTTTATTGCTTACCTAAAAGAAGTTAATATACCCCCAAAGGAAGTACACAGTCTGCACTGGCGAGTCACTTAGACCTTTTGAAATCTGTTTGTTCTCATAGCAGAAAGCTTGCTTATCCCAAGGGCATCACAGCACTGTCTGGGACAGGTAGGTGAATGGCTATGAAACTCCACTGTAAGCCTCAGCACAGCAGACCACATTGCTGCTCTCACACCCACCTGTGAGTGGCTGCATCAAGCGCCCTCCAGAAAGTGGGAGATGACTGAACGATCAGGTTACAGGGGCGACTCGCTAATAATTACTTACTATTTTTGGCCATTACTGAATATGGCTTCAGTTATGAAGAAGTAAATGGTAATTATGAGTTCTCTGGCCTCTGCCATTAAATAAGACACTTGATAAAATCTTATAAGCTCTTAAGTTTATGAGATTTTGTCCCCCGTTACGTTCTGTGCCTCTATAAAAAGCTTCTCTCAAATTTTACTTATTTTTATTCATAAAAGCATCAGCTTCTTCAAATTTTAACTGTACCACAGTTTAGCAGCACAAAGAGGGGACACAAAATGAGAAGAAAGTCACTGATGAACTTTTGTGGTATTAAACTTGATTGAGAGAAAACCATAGATACCTAAAATGGGAAAATGTCATGTAAAAAAGTAGGAAGTGGAAAAATGGCCCTTTTTTCCCCTAGATTTATTTTCTTTTTATATTTTAATTATTGATATTTTATCTATCAAATGTTATCCTTTCCCTGATTTCTCCTCCAGAAACCTTACATCTCCTTGCTTCTATAAGGGTGTCCCCTCCAAACTCCCTCCCTACCTCCCTGGCCTGACATCCCTTACACTGGGGCATTGAGCTTTCACAGACCAAGTGGCTCTTCCATTGATGCCCATATGCTATCCTTCCTATATATATTTGTTGATAAAGGTCCATCCTTGTGTACTCTGATGGTGGTTTAGTCCCTGGAGTCAGCTAAAGGGGGTACTGATAATAAGGTTCTTCCCAGGGTTTGAAAACCCTTCAGCCTGGAATGGATCTCATTAGCACTTTGGGCAGAGTTGCAATTTACAAGCTTAAGTCACCCAGACACCTTATAGTAATGGAAAGGAACCAACATACATGAGAATTAATTTGAGTATGACAACGGTTATTATACAAATAAATGGGTAATACTAATCATGTCTTCTTGACGAATTGTTGCATAATGCAGTCCTTAAATCAGAGGGCTATTGACGCCTGGGCTTACCTATTGTCCAAAGGGAATGTAAGTGGAAAATGCCAAATGCTTTTTATTACGCTTATTTATTTGTGTATGTGTGTGTGTGTGTGGTGTTTTGAATGTCTACATGCATGCATATGTGTGCATAAGTTTAGTGTATTCAGTGTGTGTGTTTGTGTGCACTTGACTGCACAAGTGCTAGCATGTTTGTGTGTTTGAGTGTGTAGGTAGCACACACAAGACGCTGAAAAGTTCTTACGCATGTGCAAAGCTGCCAGATGTACTAGTAGCTGAGTACATGGGTACGCCTCCTCCTACGATGTGGTTCCAGAATCAAGTTCAGTGTCTTTGGCTTGTGGCCAGCAATCTTTTCCTCACTGGAAGTATCTCGCTATTTTTATATCAGGAGGCTATCCCATGGCTTTTGTGCTTGAGGGCCTAAAGTCATCCAAATAAGAGTACATGTTTACCAATCAGGGGCTACTGTGCTTCCGTCCCTGCATGCTCAGATCTTTCCACAGGACATCATTAGAGGGTTTCAAGCTCTGCAGTGATTCTCACAACGCGTAAGAAAAGAATTTGTTTAGCGAAATTCAATTGGGTGATGCACAGCCATTCAGAAACGTGCACTTGAAGTTTTCACAATGTCTTCACTGTAACCAAGACAAATAAAAACTTAAGGAAAAGAGTTAACCAAGTAAAGGCACTGTAGTTGGAAGTGGCATGGTAGAGGTCAGCCTGGGGTTCTTTCACCTCAGCAAGGAAAGTTCTAGCAGAGGCAACAGATGGCCTGTCTTAGTGGGTTTCATGAAGCTGAACTTGCCCAGCCACCAGTTAGGGTCGGCTACTGCTAGAAATGATCTTGTCCCTAGAACCGTGAGAATCACCTGCTTGAGGGGTATTGATTACACCAGCTCGGCCCAACTCTATGATACAGGTTTATGGACTCTCCTAGGGAAGTGATTGAACTTAGGAAATGTTGCATTTTTATTTGTTTGGAGAACCAAGAGACTTGTAGATACTAAGTGTATGGGCTACTAATGCAAAAATTGGGGTATTTATTAGTAAATATATCTTTAGTTGGTTTTATGTTTTCTTGGGCTTATTTTATTGCACGATAGTTGTTGGGACAGGGCTTCCATGCCATGCCAGGTATGTGGAGGCCAACGGAAATGGGGACCAGTGCCTCCTTCTGCATTCTGAATTTCTACACTGAGCACTGGTGCTTGGTGGGATTGGTGGTAGGGTTTTATTCTTCCTGCTGGCTCAGATTCGCCTTTTTATGATAATGACCATAGACCACATGAAGATCAAGAAGAAGGCGAGTCAATCAAAGTAGATGTTTGTCCTTTCCAAAGGGGACAAATACCAGGAGGAAATACGGAGAAAACTGTGGAGAGAGAGACTGAAGAAAATATCCAGTAGACTACTTCCTCACCTGATTCCAGCCCATATACAGGCAGCCACCAAAACCGAGCAATATTGGTTGTTGCCAAGAAGTGTACAGCTGACAGGAGCCTGACAGGCTGTTCTCCTGAGAGGCTCTTTTGCTGAGGAGGAACAGCAGAGGCGGATACTTGTACAATCATTGAACTGAGAATGGAGGTCCCAATGGAAGAGTTAGAGAAGGGATTGGAAGGAGCTGAAAAGGGTTTGCAAACTCATAAAACAACACTAACCAACCAGAGCTCCCAGGGACTAAACCACCATCCAAAGAGCAATGTAATGGACTGGACCCATATTCCAGCCGTGCCATGAGAGGGCCTTTTGAACACTAGGAGAAGAAGCCTCATCTGCCAAGGCTTGCCCCAGTGTAGGGGAAATGTCAGGCAGGAGGTGGGAAAGGTGTGGACAACACCTCAAGTAAAAGCTAATAAAGAAGGGGCTGATAGGGGCTATAGAGAGGAAATCAAAGGGGAACATTTGAACAAAATTGAAAAATCCAATAAAAATAAAATGCTTTTCACTGTTCCCATAAGCCACACAAATAAATATAAAGCCACATACATACATGAACTTGGCGAGTAAAATTTCTAGTTATAGTTTTGCCGGATCAATTGAAATTAAATCCATCAAGTTTGAAATTATATTCTATAACTTGTATTGTGTTTGTGTTGATAAGTATTACACGCAAATTAAAGTACTTATTTCCTGAATTTACTCAATATCCAGTGGTTGCAATGGAAGAGATGGACCAGGTTCTTATCACTTCAGTCAACAAGAAGAAAGAATATTTACCTGTCAAACCCAGTTAATTAAAATTGCCTAAGTGAAATATGCGACACGCTGTAGAATCGGTACTGCTTATCAAGTTGGTGTTCCATTTGTCTCAAAGTACTTTTAAACATCAGTGAAAATCTTTGCCTCGGTGATGTTTTACAAACCGCCCTTCCTTATCTTTTAAACTATTTATTAATATATTCTGAATTGTAGTCAAGGTTACCATTTCTGTTTGTGTGACATTCTTGAATCATACATCGTAATTTCAAGGATTTTGTGTCATTTCCACTATATAATGAAAGGCCAGCTAAAATGACTAGTTTGCGCTTATATACTAGCCTCACAGCTGCACCATACGAGTCATTCTGGAGTGTGTCTAGGAAAGAGTTCTGCCATTATGTGCATGTTGAGGAAGGGCAATGTATGGGGTCATCCAGCGGTTAAATTGTTGATATCAAGCTAATAACCAACCATTCCTTGTGTACAGATACAGGGGAAGCGCATGTACTAGTATGTCCATCTGTCATACTCCATCTTCAAATTGAGGTCCCAAGTGTCTAGTTCTTCTTTCCCACAAAGATGTCAGTCACCATAATATCAAGATTTGAGATTTTCACTATAAAATGTCAGAAGTTCAGAACTTAAAAACAAAACCATTTAGAGTCTGGTCTACCCACAAATAAAAGGAAACATGGCAGAAATAAAATTGCGCTTGATAAAATGAACTACATAAAGCCAACTTTCGATTCCAGAAATAGTAAACGACAAATCACTAGTCTAGTAAAAACCAAGTTTGAAGTTTCTCACAGTGAAAAAATATGTAGATGGAAATAATATAATAATTTGTTATTCCATTAACATAAACAGGAAATATGTTTCAGTCGTTAATACCCTTCTAGTAGCAGCATCTCCATGAGGAAGATATTGGGCCCCTTTCTGCATTGTGGAATGATATGTGTCCTTTCGACTTTAATCAAGCTCCATCTTTCCATTTTTCAATCTAATATCAGCAGTACTAATGTGTGCCATTAAACATAATACCAAAAGATCATCCATGGACAGAGAACCATAAATCCAGCTTGCTTGGAAATAAATCACTGTCTTCTGTTTGCTTTGAACATAAACATCAACACTCAGTGAAAAGAAACACAAAAACAAAACAGCTCAGAAGGGGAACATCAAACTGGTTTCACTTGTAGACCATTTAACATGAGGTAATTCCTGTGAAAATGGAGCCTCACTATTTGTAGTTCCCAATGATAGTTTTATAGAATAAATGTGTAAATATTCAAGCGAACTTTGCAACATTTACTGAGGAAAATATTAAAACACTCATATTTAAGTTATTTTGAACATTCAACAGAAGCAAGTCTATTACGGCGCTACCAATAGAAGAAGCTGCATACTCGGTTCCCCACGCACATGACAGCACAATCCTCACGCCACAGCTCCCTGCTGCTGCATGAAGTCGCATTTATATCTAAAGCAATACTTTAGGGTCTGGACCCAGAGGGAGATGTACAGGAGCAAAGACCTATACCCAACAGGATACACCCACTGAAAATCCTCCTTTTCCTCCCAGAGTGCTTTGTATACTAAATTATTGTTTTCATTTGTCTTAATCCCTAAACCACCAACTTTACAAAAAAAGACAAGTTAGAAAAGTATTCTCGTCTTAGAATGCAA
The DNA here is from genome assembly GCF_011064425.1 of Rattus rattus. NCBI lineage: Eukaryota > Metazoa > Chordata > Mammalia > Rodentia > Muridae > Rattus > Rattus rattus. Next base: position 17,685,471 of record NC_046170.1, read on the forward strand.
AGAATAATTTTTGAATATTTCTGCCTGGGTAGCGTAGTATATATCTTAAGGTTAAAGGAAAGTTGGTTTTAATTTATCAGATTTTCTCAGATGCCCATACGGATCTGAATTACTACGAAATGAGAAAGCAGAGCAATACGTAACTGGAACGAAGCATACTGAG
>NC_046170.1:17685733-17887112 GCF_011064425.1 Rattus rattus
TGTGTGTATGTGTGTGTGTGTGTGTGTGTGTGTGTGCATGTGTGTGTGACGTGTGTATGCGTGTGTGATGTGTATGTGCGTGTGTGTGTGTGTGTGTGTGTGTGTTTGTGTGTGTGTGTGTCTGTTTGTCTTTAATGTGTGTGTCAGTGTGTGTCTGCGTGTGTTTGTGTATGTATGTGTGTGTGTGAGCGTGTGTGTGTGTGTGTGTATGTTTGTGTGTGTGTGTGTGTGTGTGTGTGTGGTGTGTGTGTGTGTGTGTGTGTGTGTGTGTGTGTATGCGTGTGTGTGTGTGTGTGTGTGTGTGTGTGTGTGTGAGTGTGTGTGTGTGTGTGTGTGTGTGTGAAAGAGTGTGTCTGTGTGTGTGTATGTGTGTGTGTGTGTGTGTGTGTATGTGTGTGTGTGAGTGTGTGTGTATGTATGTGTGTATGTGAGTGTGTGTGTGTTTGTGTGTGTATGTGTCTCTGTGTGTATATGTGTGTGTGTATGTGTGTGTGTGTGTGTGTGTATGTGTCTCTGTGTGTATATGTGTGTGTGTCTGTGTGTGTATGTCTGTTTGTGTGTCTGTATGTGTGTGAGTGTGTGTGTATGTGTGTATGTGTGTGTATGTGCGTGTGAGTGTGTGTGTATGTGTGTATGTTGTGTATGTGTGTGTGTACGTGTGTGAGTGTGTGTGTACGTGTGTGTGATTGTGTGTGTATGTGTGTGTACATGTGTGTGTATGTGTGTGTACATATGTGTGTATGTGTGTGCACATGTGTGTATTTGTGTGTGAGTGTGTATATGTGTGTGTGAGTTTGTGTTTGTATCTTTGTGTGTGTTTGTGTGTATGTGTGTGTCTACGTTTGTGTATGTGTGTGTGTGTATGTGTGTTTGTGTTTGTGTGTGTGGGGGGGGTTCTTCATCTTCATCTAAAGATGCAAGCAGAAGACTGACTTCCAGGAAGCTAGGGTGATAGTCTCCAAACCCACCCCCACAGTGACACACTTCCTCCAACAAGGCCACACCCTCTAATAGTGACATTCCCTGGATCAAGCATATGCAAACCATCACAGACTACAACAGACTTATAAAACTACTTTGAGAACTTATGAAAATAGTTATTTAGTTTTTTCCAATAAATTAAGTATTTTTAAGATTCTGCTAAATAGACATTTGCACTAACACTTCAGTGAAATTAAAGAGTACATGTTTTCACTGGGACATATCACACTCCTTTTTCTAGTTAAATTCAAGAGATTTGTGCTACTTTAAGGCAATGAAGTGTAATAAAAATAATTCTTCTGTGGGATAAGAATTATAGGTTCATAAAACTTAATTTCTGCCAAATAACATTGCAATGAATTGGATGTTTGTATCCTCTCAAAATTTATGGATTGGAATCTAATTCCCTATGTGAAATTATCTGAATGAGGGACTATAAGGAAGTAATTAAGCCATGGTGGTGACGCCTTTATGAATGGGATCGGTTTATTATTAAAAGAACAGAGAGCTGGCTTGCCCCCTTCCATCTTGAAAGGATACACTTTGCAGTGTGCAACTGGGAAATACATTGGGAGAACTTTACTGCACCAGCACAGACTTCCAAGTATCAGCTTTCCAAACCTGGGCATAAATGTCACCGAATCAATGACACTTAGTTCTAGGATTCCCTGTTGAGACGAATGAAGGTTAGTATAGTTTAATAAAGGGTGTGTGTGTGTGTGTGTGTGTGTGTGTGTGTGTGTGTGTGTGTGTGTGTCTGTGAACACTGGTACTCATGGAGGCCAGAGATCAACAACTTTGGGTACTGTTCCTCGGGCACTGTCTATGCTTTTTTTCTTCTTCTATTTTAGACATGGTCTTTCACTTGTCCAGAACTTGTAAGCCAGCTAAGGTGGCTGGTCAGAGAACCTCAACATTCCTCTGCCTCTGCTTCCTCGATATTAAAATTATAATTGTGTGCATGCCACCACCCTCTCCTTTGTGTTTAAATGGTGATTTCTTTTACCATCTTTTATTAACTTTTCTTTTCCACCTACTGTCCTTGTTTTGTACGTTTTGCCTGTTGTCCATGCTTCTATGTATGTTCGGAGATGACCTGTAAGTTTACATGAAAGCACAAATGGGCTCCTGAGGGTTTTGCTTTGCTCAGAGCCCTGCTTTCCTATACTGAAGATACACAAAGCAAAATTGGCGCGGAGTATAGACTTCCAGGGTCTGGAAGGTGATGGCATACTTTCCAGTCCTCCATTAGGAAGGTGCTTTAAACTCGCTCATGCTTCTAGCAAGGACAATGGCAGCCTGTTTCTACCCAGCAAAGCCTACTCGCAACGGAGCAGAGACTTTCTATTGGAAGTTAGCCACATAGATACCCTCCAATTCCACTCCCAACTACAATTATCCAAACTTCAGATTCCCAGAAGTAAAGCTGGGGTTCATAGCAAATCAGTGTCCTTACAAATAGTTCAGACAGGCTGCTGCTGCTGCAGGGTTCTGGGCTTCAAGAAAGCCAAACAGTTTATAAATTAGTCATGAAAGGAATATTCCAAAACCAAAATACCTAGATGCCAGCCAAGGCCAGTCTTTGCCTGAGGCAGACCTTGCACAGAAATGTGATAACTAAGAAACATTAGGCCTTCTAATATTAACTCCTTGGTATAACATACTATCTTTCCTGTGTGTAAAACTAATTATAAAGTCTGCAATATCTATTGGGTATGTGCTTTCAGATATACATTTGAGATATGGATGAGTGAGACTTTGTGATATTAATTTTTCAGGATATCTGAAATGGAATCAATTTTACCCCTTCAAATTCAGTTCCCCCAGCAAAAAAATCAGGTTCCTAAATTCAATCTTGACCTTCATACCATAATTAATTAATATTATTATCTTTGGTTTCACAGATTGTTTCTAAACATCATAGAAGCCTGCAAACTTAGTGAAAATTACATTTAACTTTATAATATTTTGGAGTGGCTATGCCTTGATATCTACTAATGAACACTTTATTTCTGCACATGTCACTGTGACATAACAAGGCACAGAGCCTGCGGAATGCATTCCCACAGTGTCTATAGTGTGCCAAAGTGTTGTGTAAGGCAGAGTTGTCATTTACCTGATTTGCATTTCCTGCTGGAAAGCAAAACTGAGCATTTGAACTAAAATTCTTGACTAAGGTAGATGGGAATAATTCTGCATGAAAAATAATGTCAGACAAATACAACCAGGAGAAGGGTTGCTTGTTTGGTTGTTTTATTTTTGACAAATAGAAGAACTTTTTCCCAAAGGAAAAGTGCCAAGTTGTTTCAGAATACAGATGGCAATCATAGGTGATGGAAGTTGACTGAATATAGGAAGTTAGTTAAGTTTTGAGGAAAATGTACTTTGCCTAAAGTTATAAGCCTTCAAAAGAAGAGTCTTCAAAGACATGCTGGGGAGTTTAGGAGTAGGTCTGATGAGTTTATTTATGCAGAGGGAAAAAAGGGGTGTGAGAGTCCTTCCCTACAGATCAAATTGACACAACACCAGAATTTGGTGCATTCTCTTTACAAAATAAAAATTGACAATTTGGTTCTGGAACTCAGTTTCTCTGAATGGGAAATGATAAAGAGGCCTAACTGTTGTGTAAATTTACAAGCCTCAAAGATCAAGGTCACTTTAGGTCTCCTTGCTTTGTGATTCTCTTTAAGAAGAACAGAGACAGAAGTTACTTAAGAAAGAGCTGAGGTCTCCTACACCTAGGTTACTTGAACAATAGCTACTTTAGGCTATTGTCAGCACAAGTTTTGGCATTAATTGATAGTAAGTCTACAACCAGGTATTTTCCCAGATATTTATGCTAACCTTGTAATCAAATAAATAATCCCCTCTGTAGCTCTTTTGATGTTGGCCTCTTATGACCAGATTCTATACTCAGGACATAGCTTTTTAAGATAATTTTTATACTTCAATGATGTTTCAGTTTTCTAGAAGTCCCGAGATACTTACAAAGAGTGTCCTTTCATCTTACGAAGCAGGAAGCCTAGTAGTAATTAGGTTGTTTGATATGCTCAAATTTTCTTAATTAGTTCAGCACTATTGAAAAAGCTGTCAAATTGAGAGAACCTAACACTCCTTAAATTAGTTTTATATGTGACCATGCAATTAATACAAGTGCATTTCAGAGATTATCCCTAATCAAGAGAGAGATAGAAGGCTCCAGGATTGAAGCAATGTCCGCATCATTTATATTTCTTAGCAATAGTGGAAACATGGATTGAGTCCTTACTATGTCATTACTTATCATAAGGTAATAAAGTAATAACCACCATTTAGATTTACGATCAGGAGTAGTTATACTACCCTTTCTTGTGTGCTTAAAGATTCATGATTATTTACAGCTTAGACATTTGTTTGGGGGGAGCTGAAGAGACCACTCAGAGGTTAAAGGTACTTAGAGGTTAAAAATACTGAGTGCTTCCACATAGGATCAGAGCTAGGTTCCTATGTACTCCATAGGGACCCATGCTAAGGGCACGCATATGTACACACACAAAGAGACATGTTGTCAAAGACACACGTTTGCAGTGTATTTTAACAGTGACTAAAGGAGTGGTTGTCAACTGTCCTAATGCCGTGACTTGAATACAGATCCTCATTTGTGGTGAACCCCAGCCATAAGATTATTTTCACTGCTACTTCATAACTGTGATTTTACTTCTATTATGAATCATAATGTAAATATCTGACTTGCAAGATATCTTATATGTGACACCTACCCCATGAATGGGTTGTTCAACCCTCCCCTACAGGTTAAGAAAAGCTGGATTAGACTCACTACTAGTGCTTCAAACCACAGACTTGGATTAAAGTTTCTAAGAAGGACTGTACCAGAAAACCAATTAAGGACCTGCAAACTGGTTTTAGCCAAGAATCAGACAACTTACAAAAGGTGAGCTCAAACTGCTGACTGGGTTCTAATGTCAAAGAAATGGGTTAGAAGTGAGTTACTGATGAGGAAAATTTAATAACATCCATTTGCTCTGAAGTGCTGTTGACAGTTCTCTTCAATGTGCTGTTGTCCTGTAGGTCTATCTGTAAATTGTTTACTTTGCTCATAGCCACATTTGCAAAACTAAAATGGTATTCTTAAGATTTGTTTTTCTCTGGTATCTCATGGAATAGACAAATTACGAATCTCTTATTTTTCTGGCAACATATACAGTGTGCATGGTTTACTCAGAATCTATCTTTCTGTCTTGTTGTAAGATGAGAATGTGGATGGGAGGGAAGGAAAGTGGGACTGTACTGACAAACTATGGTAATGGCGAAGACAGGATGAAAACTGTTGTGCATCACACAGTGCCTGAAGAATGCAAAGATCAGTGTGAAAATCCAAGACTCTTTGCTATGCACAAAAGAGAAAAGTTCGCAGAGAATGGCTGCTCATGAACAGCATGGAGAAACCAAACGTCGATCTCAAGTCAGCAAGTATCTGAAGACAGAAAGAGGAAACTTGAGAAAACAATAGAAAAAGAACAGTATACAAGAATAAACAGAAGACTATGTGAAGGTAAAGTTCATGCCACCCAAGCCTGGTAGCCTGATTTGCCCACCTATAGCCAAGCATGGCAGTATACATCTGAAATCCCACTGCTCATATGATAATATGGGTGGCAGAAATGGAAAATCCTGGAAGCTCCTGGGCTAGCTCTGGTAGAATATGCAGTGACAAACAAGAGATCCTATAAAATAAGGTGGAAGTAATTCCTAACATCTGAGGTTTGTCATCTGGTCTCTACATATATGCCGTGGTACACACACACACACACACACACACATACACACACACATACACACACATACACACACACACACACACACACACACACTACATGAATATGTGTTCTTGGCACTGAACTTGGGTCCTTTGAAAGAACATCACTGAACCATCTCTCTAAACCCTAGGAGTGTCACATCTTTCCAGACGTCAGGGACCTCCTGAGAGCTCATTAACAGAGACATGGACTTCAAACAGTATTTGGCAAAGATAATTCTTGTTAGATTCCTAACAGAGAGAAAAAAAGAGAAAATGATTCAGGCTTTTCAAAGTCCAATCCTGTATTTTTGATGAAGTATCCATGTGCAATTTAATTCTCTGTATGTGTGAGTCACTTGCACTGGCAGAAGGATAATGCCAGCTATTTTTGTAACAAACAAAATGATGTGAGATGATGTTCATAATCACAAGCAAACCATGGTCATGCCTATCTCAGACTCTGAAAATAAGCACAAAAGTGTTTCTTTGCCTTTCAAGATCAAGTGGTACATTCTCGAATAGCCAGCAAAATATCACAGTACTGTGAAAGGTACTTGAGGTTCATTTATTCTTCCCAAAGTTAAATCCACATACTGTGCAATCATGCACTTATTGTAACAAGATTCTAACCAATGATACCTATTCAGGATGCAAATAATTGACCCCTGAGAACAAAGGTTGCTATTCTTTTGCCCTACAGGACATGATTCAGTTGGGTTCTAAGTTAACACCTAGTTTCCAGATGCCTTCCTGAACTGGCTTTGTGTTCTTTTTTTTTTTTTTTTTTTGGATTTTTTAAATTTACATTTTAAATGTTATCCCCTTTCCCTGTCTCCCCTCCAGAAATCTACTATACCATTCCCCCTTCCCCTGCTTCTTTTAAGGGTGCTCCCCAACCCACCCACACCTCCCTCCACCACCACTCCCTCCCACCTTCCCACCCTGACATTCTCATACTCTAGAGAATCAAGCTAGACAGGACCAAGGGCCTCTCCTCCCACTGATGCCCAAGGCAATCCTCTGCTACACATGCAGCTGGAGCCCTAGGTCTTGGGATGGTGGTTTAGTCTCTGGAAGCTGTGGGGAGTCTGGTTGGTTGATATTGCTGTTCTTCTTATGGGTTGCCGACCCCTTCAGCTCCTTCAGTCCTTGCTCTAACTCCAGTATTGGAGATCGAGTTTTCAGCACCTGACTCTCTGACTGCCATTTTAACCAGCACCATTTGTTGAAAATGCTGTCTTTTGTCCATTGGATATTTTTAGCTCCTTTGTCAAAGATCAAGTGACCATAGGCGTGTGGGTTTATTTCTGAGTCTTCAATTCAATTCTATTCTATTGACCTACCTGCCTGTCTCTGTACCAATACCATTCAGTTTTTTATCACTTTTATTCTGTAATACAGCTGAGGTTAGGGATGGTGATTCTCCCCCAAGTTCTTTTATTGTTGAGAATAGTTTTTGCTAGCCTGTTTTTTTTTTTATTCCAAATGAATTTGCAAATTGCTCTTTCCAACTCTGTGAAGAATTCAGTTGGTATGTTGATGGGGATAGCATTGAATTTGTAGATTGCTTTCAGCAAAATGGCCACTTTTATTATATTAATCATGTCACTCCATGAATATGAGAGATCTTTCCATCTTCTGAGATTTTCTCCAATTTTTTTCTTCAGAGACATGAAGTTCTTGTCATACAGATCTTTCACTTGCTTGATTACAGTCACACCAAGGTATTTTATATTATTTGTGACTATTGTGAAGTTGTCATTTCCCTAATTTCTTTCTCAGCCTATTTATCCTTTGAGTAGAGGAAGGTTACTGGTTTGTTTGGGTTAATTTTATATCCAGCCACTTTGCTGAAGTTATCAGGTTTAGGAGTTCTCTGGTGGAATTTTGGGGGTCACTTAAGTACACTATCTTATCATCTGCAAATAGTAATATTTTGACTTCTTGCTTTTCAATTTTTGTATCTCTTTGACCTCCTTTTGTTTTCTAATTGCTCTGGCTAGAACTTCAGGTACTATATTGAGTAGGTAGGGAGAGCATGTGCAGACTTGTCTAGTCTCTGATTTTAGTGAGATGGCTTCAAGTTTCCCTCCATTTAGTTTGATGTTGGCTACTGATTTGCTGTACATTGCTTTTAATATGTTTAGCTATGTGCCTTGAATTCCTGATCTTTCCAAGATTTTACTATGAAGCAGTATTGAATTTTGTCAAATGCTTTCTCAGCATCTAATGAGATGATCTTAGTGTTTGAGTTTGTTTATATAGTGTATTACATTGATGGATTTCTATATATTGAACAATCCTGCATCCCTGGAATGAAGACCACTTGGTCATGATGGATGATCATTTTGATGTATTCTTGGATTTGGTTTACAAGAATCTTACGGAGTATTTTTTGCATCATTATTCATAAGGGAAATTGGTCTGTTCTCTTCCTTTATTGGGTCCATGTATGGTTTAGGTGGAAGTGTAATTGTGGCTTTATACAAAGAATTGAGTAGTGTTCCTTTTGTTTGTATTTTGTGGAATAATTTGAAGAGTATTGGTATTAGGTCTTCTAGGAAAATCAAATAGAATTCAGCAATAAGCCCATTTGGTCCTGTGCTTCTTTTTAGTTGGGAGACTTTCAATGACTGCTTCTATTTCTTTAGGAGTTATGGGACTGTTTAGATGGTTTATCTCATCCTTATTTAACGTACATGGTATCTGACTAGAAAATTGCACATTTTATACAGATTATGATTTCTTGAATTTCTTCAGTTTCTCTTTTTAGGTCTCCCTTTTTATTTCTAATTTTGTTAATTTGGATACTCTCCTGTGCCCTCTGGTTAGTCTTGCTAAGGGTTTATCTATCTTGTTGATTTTCTCAAAGAACCAGCTCCTGGTTTTGTTGATTCTTTGTATAGCTCTTTTTGTTTCTACTTGGTTGACTTCAGCCCTGAGTTTGATTACTTCCTGCTGTCTACTCCTCTTGGGTGCATTTGCTTCTTGTTGTTCTAGAGCTTTCAGGTGTGCTGTCAGGCAGTTAGTGTATGCTCTCTCCAGTTTCTTTTCAGAAGCACTCAGAGCTATGAGTTTTTCTCTTACCACTGTTTTCACTGTGTCCCATAAGTTTGGGTATGTTGTGCCTTCATTTTCATTAAATTCTAAAAAGTCTTTAATTTTTTCTTTATTTCTTCCATGACCAAGTTACCATTGAGTAGAACGTTGTTCAGCTTCCATGTGTATGTGGGGTTTCGGTCATTTATTTATTTATTTATTTATTTATTTATTTATTTATTTATTTATTTTTTGTTATTGAAACCTAGCTTTAGTCTATGGTGATCTAGGAGGAGGCATGGCATTATTTCAATCTTCTTGTATCTGTTGAGGCCTGTTTCGTGACCAATTATATGGTCAATTGTGGAGAAGTTTTCATGAGGTGTTCAGAAAAAGTTATATTCTTTTGTTTTAGGATGAAATGTTCTATAGATATCTGTCAAATCCATTTGGTTCATAACTTCTTTTAGTTTCACTGGGTCTCTGTTTAGCTTCTGTTTCCATGATCTGTCCAATGATGAGAGTGGGGTGTTGAATTCTTCCAATGTGTACTTTGAAGTTTAGTAAGGTTTCTTTTATGAATGTAGGTGTCCTTGCATTTAGAGCATATATATTCAGAATTGAGAGTTCATCTTGGTGGATTTTTCCTTTGACGAGTATGAAGTATTCTTCCATATCTTTTTTGATAACTTTTGGTTGAAAGTCTATTTTACTCAATATTATTATTGCTATTCCAGCTTGTTTCTTGGGACCATTTGCTTGGAAAGTTTTTTCCCAGCCTTTTACTGTGAGGTTGTGTCTGTCTTTGTCACTAAGATGTGTTTCCTGTATGCAGGAAAATGCTGGGTCCTGTTTATGTATCCAGTCTGTTTGTCTATGTCTTTTTACTGGAGAATTGAGTCTATTGATTTTGAGAGATTTTAGGCACCAATGATTCTTGTTTCCTATTACTTCTGTTGTCAGTGGTGGAGTCATGTTTGTGTGGCTATCTTCTTTTGGGTTAGTTGAAAGAAGATTACTTCCTTGCTTTAACTAGGGTATATTTTCCCTCCTTGTCTTGGAGTTTCCTGTCTATTATCCTTTGTAGGGCTGAATTTGTGGAAATATATTGTGTAAATTTGGTTTTGTCATGGAATATCTTGATTTCTCAATCTATGTTTATTGAGAGTTTTGCTGGATATAGTATCCTGGGCTGGCGTTTTTGTTCTCAGCGTCAGTATGACATCTGCCAAGGATCTTCTGACTTTCATATTCTCTGTTGAGAAGTCTGGTGTAATTCTGTCTTTATACATTACTTAACCTTTTTCCCTTACTGCTTTTAATATTTCTTCCTTGTTTAGTGAATTTGGTGTTTTGACTGTTATATGACAGGAGGAATTTTTTTCTGTTCCAATGTATTTGGAGTTCTGTATACTTCTTGCATGTTTACGGACATCTCTTTCTTTTGGTTAGGGAATTTTTCTATAGTTTTGTTGAAAGTATTTATTTGCCCTTTAAGTTGGAAATCTTCCCTCTCTTTTATATCTATTATCCTTAGGTTTGATCTTCTCATTGTGTCCTGGATTTCCTGGATGTTTTAGCTTAGGATAATTTTTCATTTTTCATTTTCTTTGACTGTTCTATCAATGTTTTCTATGGTATCTTCTGCCCCTGAGATTCTCTCTTCTATCTTTTGTATTCTGTTGGTGATGCTTGCATCTGTGACTCCTGATCTCTTTCCTAGGTTTTCAATCTTCATGGTTATCTCCGTTTTTGATTTTTTTATTGTTTCTATTTCCATTTTTATATCATGGATGTCTTTGTTCAATTCCTTCACCTGTTTGGTTGTATTTTCCTATAATTCTTTAAGGGTGTGTGTGTGTGTGTGTGTGTGTGTGTGTGTGTGTGTGTGTGTGTGTGTATTTCCTTTTTAAGGACTTCCATCTGTTTACCTGTGTTGTCCTTTATTTATTTAAGGGAGTTATTTATGTTCTTCTTAAAATCCTCTAACATCAACATGAAATGTGTTTTTAAATCAGAGTATTGCTTTTCTGGTGTGATGGGATATCCAGGACTTGCTGTGTTGGGAGAATTGGGTTCTGATGATGACAAGTGGCCTTGGTTTCTGTTGCTTAGGTTCTTGCACTTGCCTCTCACCATCTGGTTATCTCTGGTCTTGCTTGCTCTGACAGTGGTTTGACCCTTTTGTAAGTCTGTGTATCAACACTCCTGGGAGACCAGCTTTTTCTCTCTCTCTCTCCTAGTGGGATCTTGATACAGAGAGCTCTAGCACAGGGGTCACCTCCGGTTGCAGACAGAAAACAGAAAGATTCTGTCCCAGACTTTTCCTCAGTTCCTGTGTCTTTGTGTTCTTCATGACACTTTTTCACTTGGCATGCCCACATTGCTTTTCATTCATTATCAAGTTAACTATATTTTTGATGTTTTGCCCTTCACATTTAATGCATAACTTTGTTTTTCAATGTATGCTTTGAAAGATCATGTTAATATGGCAAACTAAACATTCAGATGCAGGTATTAGTCCCTAGTTACCATGTCACCACATCTCCTTTTTAAGTAGTGTCTCAAGCTCATATTTGAGAAAGGGACCATTCTGTACCTTTATTTTCCATCAGTAAATAGACATCAGCAATTATTGAAGTAGGCAAACACACTGTTCATGATCATATTTGACATTTAGACAAATCAGTGTCTATTGGTTGCCTCCAAGTAAAGTAATCATCAAGTAAAGTAATTCTGCACATTCCATTTGATCTCAGTCTCCCCCAAATGCTGCTTGGACTTAAGGTATTTGCTCATTCTCTCATGAAGATTTTTGTGCTATTTCTGTTCTTCTTACAGTGACTATTACTTATATCCATGTCCAATACTTATAGTGGATCTTCTGATACATTTAAAGTATTGTGATTTTATAAGTAGGAGAAATAAAGTTTGAAGTTTCAAATATTTTCTAAATTCCTTGGAGTTTTCTATCAGTAATGCCCTTTCCAAGTTGCTTACAGTGAATACTACAGATTCCGCTGCACTTCTCAACCTGTGGGCCATGACTCCTTTGGGGTCCTATATCACATATTGACATTACAAGCCAGAACAGTAACAAAATCAGTTATGGGGTAGCATTATGTTTCTCTCCTTGAGGGTCTTCTGTCTACTTTAATTCTTCTAGGTATCTTCAACTTAAAAACACCTCAGATTTGAGCCTCCTTCTGAGCACATTCCCATTCTTGATGTGTCCCTTTCTGACTCACTCTAGGGGCTTTTTTCCTCCCTTCCTATACTTGCATGAATACTGTCGACAGCTATATCTTCTCACAGGCTTACAGTATTTTATTTTTCCTTCCTGGTATAAAACAAAGTAACTGAATTATTAAAATATCTAACTGTGTCCTCTGTTTCTGTGTCTCCTGCCTCTGACTTTGTCTTTATCTCACATTTACAGTTAAACTTAAACAGAAGTCAGATAATTTAATACTCATTTTCAAAGCGTCCATCTCCAGGCTCTTGCGTTTACTGTGCCCTCTGACTGACTACTCTTCCTCTGTGGGACCATCATTTGCTTTCTTATATCTTCATGAGTTTTAATACCATTGCTTTTCTTTACACTTCAGAAAGTTGCTATCTCCCCTCGTCAGTCCATGCAAAAGTATCTCCCTTGCAAGTCTTTGTATTCAGCCCGTTTATCATCCTCTAAAAGCATCGTAGATTTAATTTCTTCCATTGTTGACTTTCATGTAAGCTCCAGATTTGAACTTTTGGATTTTTGGATGATTTCAACACTGATGTGTCCAGTTCATGAGAAAACTTATTGCATCAACCAATCAATTACAAATTGGCAAATTACCATCACTGTAAGTTTGAATTAATTTATATTTATTGCCCATTTGATAAAAGGCTACTAAAAATGCGATTGAAAATTAATTCAGTATTTGTACTTAACACAATATTTAATCCAGGTTGTGTTGGTTCTCTTTACATATAGATCAGTCACAAAGACCTTTTAACACGGAAAATCTTAACTAAGATGGCCAGCCCATGTTTCAGACTTTCACTACGACCACTGAGCATTTGGTCTATCAGAACAGTGCTTGTGTAACTCAGATTCTTTCTGTAAACACTGTCTCTGTGCTGGCATTCACCTTAATGTCCTTGGTCTTCAAGAAAATGCTTTGCAGACACTAAGTTGCAGTCCCTAATGGTTTCTCAAGAGTTCTTTTCTCTCCTAGAACATAAGGAGGAACAAATAAGCTTCATTTTTATCTAAAGATAACTAGTAATCATGAGCGTATTATTGTATTATTGTTAAAATTTATGACAAATATATGTGCACACACACTCAGACACACACACATATATGCCTTACACTATAATATATAATATGTAATGTGTAGTGTGTAACATATATTATATAACATATATAATATATAATATAATTATATGATATATATAATTTCTAGTTGATTTTGAAACCTGAACTACCAGATATTTTTCAAAACTTTTCCCCACTCATTAGGAAATATTTTACTTACATTTAGAAAAAAATGTTATACATAGAAAATAGTCAATGATTGCCATGAAATATTACAGACTATTATTAAAGGATCTGATAAAAGGATTTGTTTTCCTCATTGGGACACTAATTATCATTGTCTAAAAATGGCAAATATGATCTCCTAAGGACACACAATGGCACACACTGTTCCAACATTAGCTCCATTGGGTTGCAGTCACAAGCTTCATAGTGCAAAGGTGACTTGAAGTTGTGCAGTTCAATTTTGACTGCTTGAATTAGATGGATTAAGTGGTTCTGTCAGTTTGTACCAAGATGACACAAAGCAAAGTGACAACTGGAAAGGGATGTCACCCAAATAGCTCATCTTTGGAGAAGAGCTGTGATGCCCTGCATTCTCTTTTTAAGCTTTGTCCCTGTCTGAGAGCAACGAGAGGCCAAGGAACAATTCATCATACCTTGTATTCCTGTCAAAAGAAAGCTTCATTCCCTTGACGCCTCCACCCAGCCTGCAGTTTATATAATGTTGTTTACTTCCTCCCCTAGAAATGTCAAGAATCAAAGCCACTGTGTAAGAAAATTGTAGTAGAGTAAGAGAAAGGTAGTGTTAGAAAACTGTGGTAATGGTTGCAAGCAGAGCAGGGAAGATGAACACACACATATGTTTTTAATTTGTAAAGTTATATTTGTGTGAGTGTAGTATGTTAACCTATATGCACGGGTGAGCATGGACATGTGTTTGCTTGGGTTTGGAAGCCTGAGTTTGGTATGAGTGTGTTATATGGATCTATGTCAGTCCATCCATATGTATGTGTAAGAAGGTCTGGGGATAGTGTGAGTATAATGTATGTGTAATGTGTGAGTGTAGTGTGTGTGAGTGTAGTGTGTGTGAGTACAGTGTGTATAATGTGCGTGTAGTGTGTGTGAGTGTAGTATGTGTAAGTATAGTGTGTATAATACGAGTGTAGTGTGTGTGAGTGTAGTGTGTGTGTGAGTACAGAGTGTATAATGTGAGTGTAGTGTGTGTGAGTGTAAGTGTGAGTGTAGTGTGTAAGTATAGTGTATGTGTGAGTGTAGTGTATGTGAGTATAGTGTGTGCTGTTGGTGGTTGTTCTGATGCTACATATATATATATATATATATATGCTAAATTCTGAACCGCCAAGACAAGTGAATTCTCACATACGCAAGCCTTTTTTGTATAAAACTTGCTCCCTACTTTCAAGTTATTGGTTAAATCAAATTGGCTACAGCCAGTGACTGGGGAGAATAGAGGCATGCAGCACTTCAAATACCAGACTGGAGTTAGCAGGTAGAGACGATGAGAAGGAGAGAAAGAGGAGGAAGAAGGAGGAGAAAGAAGACAGAACGAGAGGTCTCCATTAGATGTGGTGAACCAGGACACACACCGGAGTGAAATGCCCTTGAGGACAGACTGATGGAGCAGAAATAACCAGGGAGAGACTCAAACAGCAAGTATTTAGGGAGCACAGCTGGGGAAGTAGCCAGTCTAGCATTAAAAATTAGATAGGGGTAATCTCCTAGTGATTGTGCTGAAGCCGAATAAATAAATCTTAGCCTCGATCTCATTCATTTAGAAGCTACCTGGGCATAGAAATAAAAGCATTGATTTACTGTATGAACCTAGGCGTATTCCTGTGTTCAGAGGTGTGCCTACACATATGTGTTTTTGTGTACGGAGGTCTGAGTTTTTTGTGAGTGTATTGTGTAACCTTGTGTATTGTGTTCACAGTGTGCATGCGCATGTGCGTGCCTGAGGTTGGAGTTGGAAATGCTCCTATATTGCTCTTCTTTCTTATTCTTGGTGGCTTTCTGTTGAACTTGATGAAGAGGATGCCATGAACACTCTCTCTTTGTTCCTTTCTTCTTTCAGACCTCAAATTCCCATGATTTATCAAAAAGAGCAGCGGGGCGTCCCATAGTTTCTAGCCTGCATGCTCACTATTCCACTTTGTGAAACATTTTTAAAAATTATAATAAAACCTTCGTATATTTAATTATCATGTATTAATCACACATGATAATGGGTTTCATTATAGCACTTTTATACACATCAACACTATATTTTTGTTCATAGTCACCCTGATACTCTCTCTTGTCTATTTCTCACCTCCATTAATTCCCTTCTTCTGTCCTATTTTCATGTCTTTTCTTGGAGATTAGGAGTTACCAACCAGCTGCCTTGGGATTGGCTGTGAAGTCCAGTCCATGGGAGATAATTCACACCTGCTTTTGATTGGCCGTGGTGGCCATTCATGGGAGATAATTTACAGCTGCTACCAAAGCTCGTGGCTAAGGAGGTCAACAGCCTTTGTCATAAACCCTGCTGTTGTTTTATGAAATGGATGTGGTACCTTCCCAAATCACCTTCTAAATATAGGTTTATGTCCATAGACCAGCACTCTCAGCTTCGGGCAGAGAAATATCTACTCGAAGCAGTTAACAGTGACTACTGGCACTCATAACTGGTCAAAAAACAGGGACTGCATAATTTTTGATGCCTAGCCATCCATGGGACATGGACATCTTCACTCCACAGCTCAGAGAACACCACAGGAGAAGAGTGGAAAGAAAGCATGGGACACTGACTTTCAGACATGACATGGCTGCTACACTCCTGAATTCATGTCCACTGTGATTACCTGAGTAAGATCTACCTACACAGTATTGGGCCATCAACACCCTTGCCTAGGAGGAGGAGACAACATTTGAAAGGTGAGTGAAAGACATTTTCTTCAATGCCAGAGCTACTAGGAAGATGCATATATATGCTCCTATGGATAGCTCCCACCTACTCTCCCGTTTTAATGTTTAGATGCTTTCAACTTTCAGACTTCTTTCTCTAGGTACCCATGTCAAGTTCTCCTGAGAATATGGGAATGTTCTGTCTTCATCCTTCTATCCTTAGATAGAGGAGGTTCCTGGTCATTTTAAACCTATGTAAATTATTGTAACTCATTTTATTCTCATTTAAATTGTGTTTTATTACCTGTCCCTTATCAAGCCACTGTTTATAAGCTCCTGAGAGCAGAAACTGGGTAATAGTCAACTTTAGAGTATGTCCTTAGCACACTCTATAGCACTATTATTTAATATTTGTCTATACATTGAATAAATGTGCCTTTCAATTTTTTTTGGTCTCAGCTATATGTAATATACATGGGATAGATTTTAAAAGTTAAATACTTATTGTAGCTTAGGAACTACAATAAGTTTGATAGCTTCACAAAGAGCTGAGTACCCTCATCCTGAGTGCTTCCTAATAAGATTGTTTGCTGGCTGGAGACCCTGCAGAGTTTCTGCAGCTCGAGCAAATCTCTAGGTTTAGGTGTTCCCAAGGTAGGTCTGGAGACCACAGCTTCAGCCAATCAGATGATTATAACGTGGTCTTTGGAAGTTGCTTGTCTGCTTGAAGAATCACATTGCCAGCTTCGACTCGAATCCATTAAGAATATTTCTCCTGAGTGTTTTTTAATGAAAAACTGTCCTGATGCCAATAACCTTGTCATGTGATTGATGCTGAAACGCAGAGCTTCTGTGGCCATCAGAACCACTGTTGCCAAGGTCTGCACTTGGGACGGTCACTCATTCGGGCCTGAAATGTAACTTCAAAGTCAAAAAGTGGACAGATGACAAGAGTAGACTCTACTGAGCTAATTCTCCAGGGCCTCCCGTGGCCCCAAGAAAATCTCCTGGCAAACAGCAGTTTGTGTGCTAATTGGACTTTTGGAGTTTGTGTGCTAACTGGACTTTTGGACTTGGAAGTGTGAATGTCTGAGAGCTCTTTTCAGTTTGAAAGCTTCTAATGTTAAGGAAAAAAAATACCCTGGTAGATAACGTCTTTTGTCTTCAGCCTGTACCTTCAGGGTTGCTCAGCCTGCACTTTCTGCATTGCTCTTATCTTGTTTCTGCTTCGCTATTTGGTAACCTTTGTAGACTAACGCACAAGGAGAACTTTTGTCCCCATGATTTAAGTATAAGCCCAGGTGAGACAAACTCTGCGTGTTTGATCATATTACTAAATTTATGAGGCTCTTTGGATTCCTTTGTTTATTGTTTTCTAACTTTCTCCTCCCATTCATTTATGCAATTGCCCATTAATCTAAATTAAATTTCTGTGCCAGGCGTATACAAAGATGAATTGGCTTCTCAGAGCATAAGAAAATTTTAATCTACAAGAAAAGAGCCACATGGAGAAATGAATGCAATGTTATAGGTACTCTGATCTAAGTAATTATTATAAACAAAGAGAGTACAAAGAACATTTTAATCAGGTTGAGCTGGATTGAAGTCAGAAACTCTTCCTAGAGGATGACATACACGTTGACCCTTAAACCCTGAACGCAGGTTTATTGAGCAAAACATAGGCAAAGGTCATTCTGGTTGACGTCAGCACATGTCATGAGACTTAGTAAGTGTGCAGGAGAGGTGTCAAGGTACATGTCTGGGTCATTCACACTTGATATATTGCTTTCCATCACTACTTAAAGCAACTCTATATTCGCTTTCAGATCCTTGCTGTCTGTGTCTCCTATTCCCATGGTGTTGTATTAATCAATTCAAACTTTCCCATATCATCATGTCCTTTAGTTCTCTTTATCATGAAAAATGTTGTCTTCTTATTGTCTCTCCTTCTGACCTCTATGCTATTGTAGAGGTACGGTTCTGATGCTTTGATTTAATCCGGAATCTGTGTTTACTGACACTGAAGGTCCTTGCCTCCAATTGGTTTTTGATCTATCAATAAAGATGTCAGTGACCAATGGTTGGGTGGAAAGAAAGAGGTGAGACTTCCAGGTTCCTGCAGTGAGGAGAGAGGAGAGGGCAGAAAGAGGAGATCAAGAGACTTGGAAGAGAGAGATGGAACTCAGAGCTGTAGGGGAGAACTTCCAAAATGTAGGGAGAAAATGAAAGTGGCCCATGGAAGGGCAGCCCAAAAGAATCTCAGGCAGCAAGACCAATGGCTTCACAGAAGGTAACTGGGCAATCAATTTGAGGGAATATTTATAGTGGTATTGAGCTAGGAGTAAAGGTAAGGGCATGCTAGCTGTGGAAGGCTTAACCGTCAGGGTCCTCAAGGCAGGTTAAAAATGAGCTAATGTGTGTATGTGTGTCTTTTATCTGCGGATCTGAGACAGCACCTCTGCAGATGTGTCCCTGCCACTCTCCAGGAACTTAAAGTGGTGTAGCAAAACATGCCATGACCTTCTTGATTATAGACATAATGGAAGGACACTGACTTCATAATTCATCCCATGCCCATTGACAACATACTGATCTTCCTTCATGTACTAGGTGCTTTGTTTCCAAAGCTTTCAAATGTCAGGCATTCCTTACCTGATTAGATGACAACGGCCTTCCACTTCTGTACCACATGGCTCCATTATGGGATTGTACTTCATCCTGTAACATTTGTATTTTCTACTTCTATTTTCTAAAGATTCCCTTGTTCTACAGATATTTATGTCCTTAGATAATTTGATAGTCAACTTTAATTACCAACGTGACATAATCCAGAATCTCCAGAAAAAAAAACACCATTCTTTGGGCAAAGGCAGGCTGGACAGAGAGCTGAGTAGTAACAAGCACACGTGTTTATGTCTCTCTGTTCTTGACTGTGGACACATGTGCCTAACTGATGGATGTTTCTGCTACCTTGAAATACTAGCTACACTGGGTAGTAAACTGTGATTCTACCTGAGTTGCTCTTGGTCAGGGTATTTTATCATATTGACAGAAACGAACCTAGGACAATAATATATGAACTTTCAATGGATCTTACTTAATCTATATCCTGGTACCACGGTGTGCTCACGTCTGAGTGGCATCACACCTAAGTTAGCATTATCTTGGAGTAAAGGAGTAGAGTGGACATCAGCAGGACTTGTTACTGTGGGAATAATTGATATGAAGCTTGTTTCTGCTGGATTGTTTGTGGGACATTCTAGGAAAGTGACGAGGCAGGAATCCACTAAGAGGAACCCAATCTACGGCTACAGAAGGCGAGGAATCCTTGCATCATTCACAGGACAGAAGCCAGGGAAGTAGGCTTTTCTCTCAGAGGCATTAGAAACAAAGAAAGGCCCCTTCAATTGCTAGTGTGGAGAAGTGGAGAAATGCCCTGAGGGAGTAGAAGGACGTGTGCAGAGGAAATTTACAGATTGTGGCTCATGAAAGAAAGAGATGCTTTGCCTTTCAAATTGTGATGTAAAAGAAATTTAAATCCTCTCTATTTATTTTAAAGATTCACTGTGTCAATGTATGCATGCACCTTTGTGTGTGTGTGTGTGTGTGTGTGTGTGTGTGTGTGTGTGTGTGAGTACACGCGCGCACGCGCACACGTGCGTGCGGATGCCTCCAGAGAGTTGAAGCTGGAGTTACAAACAGTGGTAAACAAGCTGCTTTGGGTGTTCGGGACTGACCTGGAGTCTGCCACAAGCAGCATGCGCTCTACCACTGCGCTTCCTCTGAGACCCAAACAGCGATTTGTCTATCAAAGACTCTCTAGATGGGAAACTCTAATTAATAGCTTGAGAGGGCATTGGAGATTTAGCCTTAATTATTATTTTTTTTATATTTCCTTGACCATATGTCTATCAAAAACTCTGGTTTCCCCAAAGGATGCAGGTCAGATAGAATATCTACGTTTGCTTCAGGACTCTCTACAGTGGTCCAGACGCAATCTGTGGGATTCATTTTCCATTATTACAACACCATGTTTATTGGATTCTGACATTCCATTTTTTGACTAAAAAAATAAAAGTATCACTTAAAATTAAGCAATACAACCTAAATGTTATCTAATAATTCATAAGCATCCTTGTCGTTTGGATCCATGCTCCATGTTTATAATCTCACTGGTTGCAGTTTATGAGCTCAATACAATTCTGTTTTCAGGAAGGTTCATTGCAGCATAATGCAATTTACCTATTTAGCTAAGCCGTCTCTTCCGACCCTGGAGAAGAGTCTGGAGAATAGAGACACTGACCCTGGTGGGCACGTTAGCCAGCTGTGAGCAGCCAGCTGCATTTGCACATGGTGGGGCCTCTTTCCTTTATCAGATGCCCATGGATTCTCACGCGACCTGAACACAGATGCCTAGCGCCTGGACACGAGCCAATAGTGCTGCTCTGAGGCACGGCTTTGTCTCCTTACTGTATTCCCTCATTTGTCGGTGACCTACTTAATCTAATAGCCACTTAGCAAGCCCATTGATTTTCATTAACGGCATTTCTGATGAATATCAGAAAGATATGGATATGGTTCTTTTTATCGGACGTTACGAAATATATATTGGTGATATCACAGCTCCTCATTTCCAGAATGCTCTTTAGATAGGATACTTTATGTCTACTTCACGGAAAATTCAACTCACTGTGCCTCCTGTGTGAACATAACTCAGTCACATCCCATGTTTTCCAATTCAGTGCTTCAAAACTAGGGGTGGTGCTAAGAAAATTACCACCCGGTTAGAAGGCATCCTGAAGCTAAAAGCTGCCAAAACACCCAGCTTGAACAGAAAACAACACACCGTTGTGGGGAAAAGCTAACTTAAATCTAGAACTAATACTGGTGACTTAACTGCCAGTTCACCTTAACACTGACGCTTTCTCAAAACTGATAATGTGTTTAGAGGGGCTGGAGAGACTGTGCGGTTGTTAGCACACTGGCTGCTCCTCCTGTGGAGTTTAGATTCACAGCCCCCATATGTTGCTTTACAACCATCTCTAACTCCAGCCTTAGCAGGTTAGATGCACTCTTCTGGCCTCCTCAGGCATTGCATGAACATGATGGATAGACTTGAGCACGTACAACACCCATACACATAAAATCTTTTTAATTAAAAAAAGTTAATGGGATTTGAGTTCTTTGGTGGGTTATATAAGCAGATATTAAATACCAATCACACACAACTTAATATTTCAACTCTGAAAGCCAGTGTGAAGGCACTGTTGCCTCAGGCTCCCCGGCTATGACTTCCATACCTAGACAAGCTGGACCCCCATCCTGTGAGCTGAAACAACCTCTCTGTTGAAGGCTGCCTGAAAATGGAGTCAGATGGCTTTTGATTACTTCTCATGTGAGGAGCCCCCGCTCCAGATTTTACTTATTCACAGGACTCACATGACTCAAACTCAAGCTGTATAGTCTCTGCTCCAATTTGTCACAGCAGAAACACACAAAACAAAACCATCAAAGGCTGAGGCCCGTAAGGCCAAGTTGAGGCCAAATCGAGCTTTTCAAGAGTCCCTTCCATACCTGCCTCATATAGTACACTCAATCCCTTCTGCAATGCCTGGGAGTATTATCTATGAGGATGAACAAGACTTCGTGCCCAGGATTTCTACGATTTCTCCCAGTGCTCACACTGGTATTTTCTGCAAGCATGAACCAAAATTCCAGATACCAGAAGGAAGTAGGTGTTAGTGTAAACGACATTGTTTGTTCACCTTTAAAGACAGCAAGACACTCACAGCAATTCTTAATATGTCAGGATCCTTCCTGACGGCTAGCGTTCCAGATAACCACTTACATTCTTCCTCACAGGTAGGTCTAACCTTGCTGTCTTACAGAATTATAGAAGCCTTAGGCACATTATGATAATTCTTTTTATACTGCTGGTTAGCTGGAAAGTCATAGATATTCCAGGCCTTGTGACTCACCCATGTGTCAAAGTAGACTTCAAATGATAAAGAGAAATTTAAAAACAGTGAGTGAGGGGAAAAAATTGATTTCTCAGAGAAATTGGTTGTGTTGGCATCAGCTGAGCTGGTCTCTCAGTAGTCGCTCAAGTCTTTTCTAAGCCTTTATTCTTTTCGAAAGCCTTTGAATCTAGCCCTGCCCCTAATGATGAGAGCGAAACTGAAGAGTACTGACCGTCTTCAAGTGCATTTGCTCTCAGAAATAAAAATGAATACTAAGAGATTCCGTTCACCATGCTAATGTCACTCGGCATGAAACTGCCCTCCTCCTTCTCAGGCTGAGCGTCTCACTCTTCCACACTCCTCAGGAGGCAGAGCCGGTAAGTACCTCTGGCTTTGCGGCCCATTTTACGGAACCC
Organism: Rattus rattus; assembly: GCF_011064425.1. Taxonomy (NCBI): domain Eukaryota; kingdom Metazoa; phylum Chordata; class Mammalia; order Rodentia; family Muridae; genus Rattus; species Rattus rattus. Next base: position 17,708,141 of record NC_046170.1, read on the forward strand.
AGGTAGCTCAGACTCCAGGATGAATTCCAATTGGCTGACTTCAGAGTACAGGCTAAGGGACAGTAGCAGCAATTAGTTTGTGTGATAAGATGGCGCCATCTCCCAAGGGGCATGAAACGGAAACTGGTTCCCTCCTGAAATAGTCATGAGAAGGAAATCATGGAACTGGAAAATAAGTTTGGCTTTTTAAGGCCAAGGCTTGCCCTTCTTCTGTGAACCCTAAAACTGTATTTGGATGAGGTTTGGACTGGAGCGAGCAGCAAAAGGGGAAAGAGGAAGCAAGCGATTGTCACAGCCATAGCTCCCCCATCTGTCCCTGGGGGCAGCAAATGAGAAGAAAACAATGACAATCTGCTAATTGTTCTGAAGTGTCTCAGACGGTCTGGTTTCACACTAAGGGACACAATTAATTCAGAGAAATTTCCTCTGCAACACAAGAGCCTTTCCCACAGGAGCAGGGAAGGTTGGGAGAAAGGGCAACAGAATGTCTGCTAATGGTTCTTATAACCTCCATTTTTTTAAAGCTTCTAGGCTTAGAAGGAAGACTAAGATAAGTTTGAAGAATGTAAACCTGTATCAGGTAGACAGCCTTTGGGGGACGTTAACCTAGCTTGATTTGTCTTTCGTCTCAAGCAATTGAAAAACAAGGACCCTGTTTTACATAGTTCCTCAAGCGCTCCACTGTCTCACCTGCTCAGGTAGCTGAAACAGTCAACAATATTCCAGGGGTCTTATGTGATTTAAAAGGTTTCCTTTTTTGAAAGGATGCCCTGTGCTTATAACTAATTCTGACAAAAGAAGTCATCTTTAAGGCCACTGAGATTTAGAGACTGACTCTATTTCATTATTGTCCCCTAGACCCCTCTCAGTCCTCAGCAGGAAAAATTTCTTCAAACAAAAGTGATTAATTCCTGATGACTTCCTTAATCCCTGCACACGTGACAAGTAGGTCCACAGAGATCTCTAACGCTCACTTGGCTTAAGTTTTATAAAGCCATAATAAAGCGCTGCTTTGAATTCTACTAAAGATCAGGGCTTATTCTTTTTTATAATTGCTGCCACAAACAGAGGGTGTAAAGCCCGAGGCACAGAGAAAGATGAATTCAGGTCACTAGGTATTGAAATGGGGTGTCACAACACATGTACACAGCTAAAACGATTTAGACAGCCTTTGCCTTCTAGGCGCCTAACAAAAGAAATTAGGAGACAGCTGGATGACCAAGCAAACTAAAGCGAGATTCACAGGCCCAGAGCAGACATGAACTATAGCTGGACCAGACTTTGTCTCTGAAATGTTCTTTTAAAAAATGTAGTTGAGATGCCAGCCATCCCAATACACACTGATACTCTTTCACAGGTCCAGCCTTCCACTGGTATACAGGGTTAGTTTTTGTGTTCCACAGAATAGCGCCATTCTGAGTCCTCAAGCCTACTTCCCTACACTGTATCTGCAAGATACCACATATGTCTGCTCTTGGGAATGGCAGTCAAGAAGATATGTTAACCAATTTGCACTTGGTGGAAGAAAATGTTTGGATTATGAGTGAAAAGGTAAATTCTGTAGTGTGTTTTAGTCAACACTGCCTGGCCAGAAATAACTGTACATTATAATTGTATAACTCTCTTTATGAAAGAAACAGGTCAGTAATGGTATTATTTCTCCACCTAACATGGTCAGGAAGTCATCTCAGTAGTGGAAAAACTCTAATCTATAGCCAGCACCTAGTGTTTCCAAAAAGGGGAATCACTTAAGTAATGTCCCACTTAAACCATACAGGAACTGGGAGGTGACCAGGGGAGGGATTACAATAAGACTGACTATAGAATCTGTGAATAGCACAAAGAGAGAATTCAAGTTTAAGAGATTGAAGATGAACTATACTTAGCAAAGTAGTAGTGATGTATGCTCATCTCACGTACATGGTGTCTATGTGAGAGGCATGTTACTTGTGTGCCCAATAGCATGGCCAACTCATAAATGCAGCCCTGGTTACAATACAAGATATGCACACGTAGAACCAATCTTCCTAGTCTAACTTAATGTGATGTGTCTGGCCCAGCATTCCTCTTTTAGGGATGACTACTTTCCTTCTTCTGGTCTTCTTTACATGCTTTCTGAAATTTGAATGTCACTGCAGAAGGATGCCACTCAAACCCCAAGGGTGTGTCTGTTGGTATACACAAACCCTGGGTTCATTCCCTAGCCCCACAAGAAGAAGCTGTGGTGACAAACATCTGTAACTACAGCACTTGAGAGAGGGGGTGCCAGTACTCTTCCATTCAATTAGAAGTTCAAGACTAACCTCAGGTATGTGGCAACTTCAATACAGCCAGGGCTACAAGACACCTTGTCTCAAAACCAATCAAACAGACAAGCCAAAGTATGAGCACAAATCAATATTCTTAAATGTTTTCCCAGTCACATGGGCTAGGAAGCATCTAGAGATCCCATGGGTATAGTGTGCTGAGGTCAGTCTCAGTGTGAGGAGGGTCCTGAGAAAGGTTGAAATGGGAACAGCGTTGATTCAATGACTCAGAGTCAGAAGTAGATGCAAGCTGCTAGTTCAGGCACTCTCTCTGTTACTCTCTGTTCCCTGATGATTCTCAGTACTCTTTATTCTTCAACATCAGCATAATTCTTCAGCTTTGTAGCTTAACAACCAGAGAGCCTGAACCCAGTCTTTTATTTACTAAAGCTCCATCAGCAAGGCTTTGATCATTGTTAATAATCATCAAAAATTCTGCGATTTACATACATTTCATGAATCCCAGATCAATAGTTCCAACCCCCATTTCCTTAGAGCAGAAACGAAACCCAAAGCAAAAGCACGTTTCCTTATAGGTTTCCACAGCCTGTTCTCCAAGATACTCTCCAAGATAGCTCTTACAGTCTCCTGGTACAGGAGACAGCAGTCTTTAGTAACTGCTTCCATGTAAGAATAGAAAAATAACAAACTACTAAAATTAAAACGATTCCTTACCAAGTTTTAAATTTATATAAGTAAAACAGCTCTCTCGAATATCTTTCTAGGCATTGTTATCTCCAGTCCTTCAATCAGCGAGGACAACAGAGTACTAACATTCATATGTTTCTACATCATCTCATCTCTTAATTCTCTAATATTCATTTCCTCATCCTAGCAATTCCATAGTCTCATGTGCTTTCCTTCTAATACTATTTATTCCTAAACCATATATAGTTTCCCACTTTTTCTATCCATACCTTTTCTTCCTGAGACTAATTTAACTCTCTATCCTTGATGTCCCCAAGTTCACTCTGGCTAATCAACGTAGCAGTCATTGAACTTGGCCAAATCCAAGGCCAAGTCTGGCAATGAACTCTTCCTACAAAGGACCATGTAGGCTTTTAGGGACCTTATGGTTATGTTGTCTAGATCCCTTCCCATGACCTCAATAGCCCCATAACCATCTCCATTCCTTATTCCTGAAAAATCCATCTGTTTCAATTACTGTGGCATGATTAGCTGTGAGTAGTGGGGGAAGTATATTCCCCAGAAAGAAAGATTGAAAGAAGAGTAGTAAAGGCAGCAGATCAACTCTGGGCTACAGTAACCAATCAGCACATGTAGGGTTATGGGATCAACAGCCTGGAGCTGCTCCAGGACAGGAACTGTGTCACACCTCACCTTACACAGCCATGCTGAACCCAACAACGGTGGGTATAACAGGAAAAGGCAAAATCTGTCCACAAAACAGTGATGGAAAACTAAGGCACAGTGTAGTGTGAAAGCAATCTTGGTACCCATCCTGCCCCTCCCACGTTCCTAGACACAGCACCCAAGAAGCCTTGACTCTTATTTGGCGTCTCTACAGCAAGCCTGCCTGTGAGACCCAACAGTCCATTAAATTTGGATGCTGCAAATATAGCAAATGTTGCCTTGAGACTGCTTCCCTTAGAGCCTTTATACTATGGGAAATGACTCAATTCAACACTTCTAGTCACTTCAGGCAATGCACATCATTCAGACGTCTCTTCCTCTTCCTGTCAGTTTATTAGCAGCCTTGGTTTATTAAGAATCATGCACATCTATCTGTATGTAAATTTTTAGTCACTCTAATTACAGTGACCACAGGCCAAGTGTATTTCCCAGAGAACCAATTGAAATTGGTGCTCAGCCCAAGTCTCTGGATCCATTTGCGCCCCTGTGTATGGTTGAGAATAAGCCCGCAGGAGCCATAAACGAGCAGGTCAGTATTTCCAATCCCTCTTGCTTTCAAGAATCTAATCAAATCAGGAAGAATAAATTCTGCTTGACACATTGATAAAGATTGAGGAGGAAACTATTTGAAAGGTAACCAGGCTTCCCTCGATGGCTCAGGCTAAGCCACCTTCGTGTCTTATACGAAGACTGCCAATCAAATTTGTTCTTGCATTTCTCAAAATGTAGTTAGCGCATAGGAGGAAGTATGTGAAAAAGGATGGAATTATTTATAAAAAGTTTTAGAATAAATCTTCCTGGGTCAGGAGATTTGTCCTGTAGCAAGAATTCAATACATAATCAAAACTCCTTGGGCATCTCTTGCTTTTAGGATGGTCTTAGGATTTTTTTTTTAAGATTCTCAACCAAGGGGAACTTGAGGAAATAAAAAATTTCAAAGAAATGTGAGAAATAGATTGGCAAAACTCAATTTGCTCTCTGCTATGATGGTATTATTCCATTTCTGCATAAAAGAATAATACGCATGGCGTGAAGATTACACCAAGTGCCCTATTACAGGATCCAAACCCAGAGGCAGTCGCCTCTGAGTGCTTCTGATTGCGCTTGCAATGACACACACAATGATATGCAGGGGAGTGCCGTGTCAGCAAAAATATGTCTGACTGCTGCAGGAGGCTGAGTCCCAGCCCCAAACCAAGAACTGATCGGCTGGAAGAGGAAAATAGAGGAGAGGTGTTGAGGCATTTGTCTACTGATTGATGCTGAGCATATGAATTGATCATAATTGGGCTTTCTCTTGATTATAAAAGGTGACGCACATGCATGAACAACACACAGTAAGTGTGTGTATGCATCTCTGTAGCATAACGTATCACTTGAGAGAAGTGGTGCAGAATCTGTGAAATTTTGTGGCTATTCAGCTAAACATCCACACATAAAGTCCCATTTTCCCTTTTGTAGCATTTATGCTGACCTATGTCCCTGCTGCTTCTTATAGAGAGATCTCAGAGACTAAACAAGATGTAGCAGTCAAGTTTTATCTCATAAGCTAAACTTATCATACTGACTGCCCAGGGAGTTGGGTTGAGAAGTGTCCAGCTCTGCTGTCTGGGATCAGCAAAAAGATTATAGTGATTGATTAGTGATGTCTAGCCTAGTGTACAAAAGAATGTATTAGGAAGAATGTTTCATTTCTGCTTTGGACTTAACTGAGGTTGAAAAAATGGAGGATTTAATCCTGAGGAAGTAGACATGATATATTAAACAGGTACTCAGAAACATGAGATTTGGAACTAATGGAACTAATTTGGATCAACTAATCCAGTCTCATGGGGTTCAGAAGCAGTGGCCGAGCCAGTCACAATGAGCATGAGTACCAGAGCCAAGCATTCCTTCTTGCTGCAAGCTTTTCTATGGAACACACTTTGCTGCTAGAGTTTTCAGAAACAGAGTACATGGTGAAGCTATTGTTACCGGATATGAATTCTTGTTGTCTTCTAGACTGCATTGTGCTTCAATATCAATCTGAAGACTGTATCTTCTTGCTTTGGCCTTGTCTCCTGATCTCCTTCCTAGTGTCCCCTTCTCCCTGAAATCTGTATAGAAAGAATATCATTCGTCTTCACAATGGCATGTCCATCACTGCTCGTTTCATTTTAGTCTTAGGGACCAAGGTTTTAACACTGCCTAGCCTGGTTTCAAGTCATAAATATTCCACTAAAGAGTACTGAGTACACAAAAATAAAGGTAATAAAGGGAGGGTGGGATTCTTCCCTAATAGCAATCTGGTGGTTGACATTAAGTTTTGAATCTCTCTCTCTCTCTCTCTCTCTCTCTCTCTCTCTCTCTCTCTCTCTCTCTCTCCCCTTCCCTTTCTTATTGTTGGCTGGAGAGCCTATCTTTTAGATTTGATAGACTATTCTGAACTATATCATATCATGGTAGATGATCAATAGATACATACATGTAAATGGTTAGAAAGTAGAAATCGAAGACAAGTAAATAATAGATTGATGATAGCTCTATAAATATAGATAGATGGTAGAGATAGGTAGATAGGTAGTAGATATATGATAGGAGACAGATCTGTGAGGTAAGATGTAGATAAATACAATATTAACATTGTTTTATTGATTCCATTATCACTTACAGGCAACACATTTCAACATGTTTATCCTCACACAGGCAGCTTAATGTTAAGTCCATGGGTAGAACCGAGGCTGCCATGTTGGGATGTCTCTCCCAGAGTCAAGTCTCTACAGTTTTGCTTTTGTACATGTCAGGCCCCCTGACGATCTAGAAGCACTTCACATGTGAATTTCTTTTCTGGCCAAGTTGTAGCTTCTTGGTTTTGTTCTGTGTTCAGTTTTAATCTTTCTTTTCTGTTTGCAACCTTCTAGCCTTAGGACTCACTCCTTACATCCACATAAATACTAAACAATTATCCTAAGTTTGCTGACTTCATTCTTACATGTCCAAGTAAAGTATGGCAGTGAACCAAGCCACCCCACATTATTGTCCATTCTAATGGTTTTGACTCCATGGTATTGGCAAAGCTCTTGGCAAGACACACTTATTTTATTAGAGACATCTGCAATTGATCTCCATAGAGCCCCACTTATTTAAATATTCATGAGCACCATGCAGTGGTTTTTTTTTTTTTTTGAGCTTTAAATTTTGTTCTTCAGTGTAGAAATGTAAAATCTACAAAAGTCAAGCAGAAGCATTCCAACAGAGAAGCTCACACAAGATTGGGAGAAAAAGCTTAGTTTCTTCCCAACCTGGACAGGTTGTATCTGATCCTCTGAAGAGAAATATATAAAATGCCTCCTATGTTCTCAGCAGACAAAGCAGTAACTTTACCTCAGAGTGAGCATGACTTAATAGTTCATTTTTTCGGTAGCAACAGGGTTTTTCCCAGTTCAAGTTTTAAGAGCCTGCGTTTTCTTTTTCTGATAAATGATTTATTTGTCTTCATTCCTTTCATATAATTTCAGCTCACTGCAGATACTCCAAAAAATTCTTTTCATTGAATTTCACTCTGCTTCTGAGGAATTCCTCAGTGAATAAAAAAGATAAAATAAAATCTAGAGGTTTGGTTTCAGACGATTTTTTTACTTGTATCTAATGTAAAGAATACTGTAAAGATTTAGACAAACCAAGCTGATCCTTGAGAAAACGTTGACTTTACTTCATTATTGATGTAGAAGGCAATAACTTGTTCAGAAATATACAAATCCTAAAAGTTTGTGTTTACTTTTAATAACAAACTTCTGCAATTTCTCTTCATCAATCCAAAGTTCTTATGAATCCTTTGTCACGTGATAGCTATGCAACGTTTCGAGCTATTAATTTTCATCATGACAATTTGTCTGATAAGCAAATTAGAATACATTGTTGAGATTCTTATACTATTTGATTTATTTGCAAAAGTTTAACACTAGAAGGCAAAATAGTTTGAAGAGGGATGTGTTCCAAGGGGAAATGAGTGCATTAACTAAGACTTAGACGCAGACTTTAAAGCATCTTGTTTGATGTCTCCTTTCCTGACCATCAAATGTCCCAAGGAGCCATTGATAAACATTTCAGTGCAGCGGACTCTTAGCACTTCAGAGTCCTGTGTTGCCTGCATTCTAGTGCACATTCAGTTGCAGAAATGCCTTGGTGGACATTAATGAACACGTATATCTGAAAGATGATGGAAAAGGAAGTCCTGAACCTCTGTACCAGAGAGATGCTGATTCGATAGAAATTAATTTCTTTATGAAAGCTTCCAATAACCAAAAAGGGTCTCTAATATTCCACCCAGGTCTAAAACCAGCATCTGCGGAGCTGGTCTTGCTTCTGAGGTTGGAATGGACTAAAACAGTAACAACTACATACTGCGTGTGACACACTACCTTAAAATTTAAACACTCAGAGAATGTGGCCTTCTGTGCAAAAAAGAAACCAAAGAACATTATTGTACTAAGAAAGTAAACTTCAGGGGCTAGAAAGATGCCTTAGATGTTAAGACCACTTTCTGTCTGATCATGGAATCTGAGGTCAGAGTCCAGCACCCATAGAACAAATCTCATATTCCCCACATACCTGTAACTCCAACCTTGAGGGATCTGACATCCCTGTCTAGCTTTCCTGAACTAAGGTTCATGCACCTACACACACATGTGCGAACACTCAAACAGCACACACAGACACACATACACACACACAAGTAAAATTCACAACAAAAACTATCACAAGTGGGAAAGAGTCCAGGAGGCCTTAACCTTACAAAAAAATCTAGAGTCAACTAAGGAAAGCTAAAAGAAGGAGAGGTGGTCCTCCAGAGGGAAGGGCATGAAAATTGGTTGTCCAGTGCCTAATGGTAAGCCCTAATAGAATATAAATAGTAATATTATACTGACTCAATAGGTTGTATTTAGAAACATAAATGTGATGTTTGTGTAGGTGTGTGTGTGTATTCTTATTATCATATTCTATATATTATTAGCACTCCTATATAGGAGTGCTAATAATAATTAATGATAAAAGAGACCATGAATATGGAAAGAGAGAGAAGAAAGAGAAGGGAGAAATGTGATTAAATTATAACATTAAAAATAAAGAACAAAAGCAAAAACTCACACAGAGCCTTGAGTGTATGTGAAAGTACATAATCCCAAGCAGGAAGTAGGAGGATTGTAAATTCAGGGTCAGCTTAAATGATACAAACAGTATCTACCTCAAAACAGAAAAAAAAACAAAAAAACAAACAAACAAACAAACAAAAAAAACAGAACAGGGATTAAAGAGATGGCTTGGTGATTAAGAGACTCGGGTGCCCTTCTATGGTACCAGGCTTGAGTCCTAGAACCCACATAGTGTCTTACGATTATCAGTAACTCTAGCTCCAAGGGGACAGACACCCTTTTTAGTGCACATGGCACACAGTTTTACATGCAACAAAAACCCCCATAGACGTATTTTTTTAATGTGAAAAGAACCATCACAAGATTGAAGCAATATTATATAGAGAACCTACGTCAAGAAGAGGTAACAGATATAAATGCGTGTGTACCCACCAACACCTAACTTGATGAGGCAACATTGATAAGACATAAAGGATAAAAAGACACTAGCATGATACTAATAGACTATTGGACTATCTCACATTCAATAATTGATGGGGTGTACACGCATGAGCAAACTAAAGACCTGAGAAATACCAAACCCAAGCTGACATGCAAAGGACATTTTGTCTGAAAGAGAAATGTACATTACCCATGACATACACAGGACTCCTTCTACAGGACCATGCTCATAGGAAGCCCTCAGGCATTTTTTAGCAGAGTAGACTGGAATCACCCCAAGTGTTCTTTTAAGACAAATGTGCAATGAACTTAGAAATCAGTGTGAAAGGAATGTGATTCTCAGTAGGCTGGAAATGCACACTGCAGCAACCAGTGAGCCTAAGAGTATACCACAGGAGAAATCAGAGTCGCTTATAATATGAATAGTTGGGAGGAAAGGCAAGTGGATCTCTGTGAGTTCAACACCAGCCAGGGCTTCATAGTGAGTTCTAGGATAGCCAGGACTATTTGGTGAGTAACTGACTAAGAAAAAAAAAAAGAAAGAAGAAGAAGAAGAAAAAGAAGAAGAGGAGGAGGAGGGGGAGGAGGAGGAGGAAGAAATATATTTTAAGCAAAGAAAACTGAAATTACAAAATTTCAAAATTCATGAGATAACACTACAAGCGTCCCTAAGAGAAAAACTGATAGTGGTGAATGTCTACATTCAAAATTAAGGAAGTTATCAAATTTTAAATTGAGCCATTCCATAAGTAATGGTACCCATGCTCCTCAGATAGCAAACGCCATGATGGTAAACACAAGTGGCTAAAGTAAAAGGGGCAGAAATGGGTTAAAGTTGTTTGGTATTGATCCTGGCAACTTTCAATTGTCAGATCCACAGTACTGTGGAAATGAGGAACTCGACAATGACCCTTGGCTACTTCCTTCCACTTCAGATGTGCTCAGGTCAGAATATCAAAGCCTGGGACTTTGGATATCCTTCTTGTGCTGTTGATTAGGGCTCAGAAGGTGACTAGTTAAGCTACTCTGGCACTAAGTTCTGTTAATTGTGCTCCATGCTCTCTCTTCTGTACCAAGCTGAGTTGATTAGAATATATCTATCATGACTTCCCTGTCTTTCCTATAGCTGAAGAATGCCAAGAATATACCTTTCAGACAGAGTATAAGATCAAAGCACTCTCCCTAAGGCCCTTACATGTAATAATTATTTTCTTATGTCCCCTAGAACAATAGTTAGGTGTTTCTATTAGTAAAGCATAGAAGAATAGTCGCTCAGGTAATTTTTATGGGTGTAATTATCTTCTAGAATCTTAAGTCAAAAAGAAAAACAATGTTAAGGATGATGCAGTAATGAAGCTGACCATGGCTTCCCTGTAACTCTCGTTACTGAGGGTAGAGGCAAGAAGAATGTGAGTTCAAGACCAGCCTGGACCATTTATAGAAAGACTCTCCTCCACTTATCTTTAATAAGTGGTAGGGTGGTAGTTTCATGGCAGATTACTTACCTGAATGTGCACAGAGCCTGTATTCATTTCCCCATCCTTCTAAAAGAAAAACCAGATGATAACAAAAGCATTGTAATAAAAACATATACCAGAGCTGGCAGGATGGCTCAAAGGTGACGATACTTGCTGACAAGCCCGATAACCTTGGGTTGATCCTGGGAACCTGTGTTAGTTAGGGTTCTCTAGAGTCAGAACTGATGGGAGTCTCTATATAGTAAGGAAATTTGTTATGATGACTTACAGTCTGCAGTCCAACTCCTCAACAATGGTCAGCCAAGAATGGGAAGCCCAAGGATCTAGTAGTTGCTCAGTCCCACAAGGCAAGTAGACTCCAACATATGTGCTGGTATGTGGATGCAAGCAGGCAACAAGAGTGACTCTTCCTCCTTCCAATGTCCTTGTGTAGGTCTCCAGCAGAAGGTGAGGCCCAGATCAAAGGTGTATACTGCCATGCCTGGGTCTGGGGCTTGTTTTGTTCCAGGCTGACCCTGAACTCAGAGATCTCCTTGCCTAAGCCTCCTGGGATTCATAGACACTATGCCTCAAGACCTCCATGCCAAATTCCAGGTCAGAAACTTGTATCTCCCAACTTCAAGATCTGGATCATAGGTGAAGCTTTCAATTTTGGATTGTAGTTCATTCCATATATAGTCGAGCTGACAATCAGGAATAGCCATTTAAAACCCATTTGATGAAAGGAGAGAACATCTTCCTGCAAACTCTATGTGTTTGTTATGGTACATGTATGTACACACATGTGCTCAATGCGACATAGCCTCTCTGCTTCTGGGACACACAGGGTTTGCTAAATGCCACTACAACCCTTGGCTGAGCCCCTACATTATGCTGTCTCTGTTGTTATGTGCTGCAGTCCTCTGACACGGAGCCAAGTTAGCCATCTTTCCCTTAAATTTATTCTATCAAGTATGGCGATGGTGAGCTAATTCATAGAAGTTGGTACACAGTTTCCGCTATAAGAGATGGGTAACCTTAGGAGATATGACGAACATATATGCATACAATTAGGAATACTATAGATACATTTTAAGAGTGTAGATATTATTTCATTAACCGAAAAGATTTATTTCAATTTAAAAGTATATGTGTTTGTCTGTGTGTATGTACACACCACTAGCGCACAGTGTCTACTGAGGCCAGAAGAGGGTATCAGATCCCCTGGAACTGGAGTTACAAGCAGTTGTGAGACACTAAATGTGAGAGCTGGGAACCTAACTTAAGTATACTGGAAGAACAGCAAATATTTTTAACTCTCGAGCCATCTCTTCAGCCCTCTTTCCACTATTTTTTTTAATTACAATAACAAAAATGTTTTAGCAATGCCTCATGCTGAATCGGTCTATTCTTTAAGTCCGGGTCTTCCTGTTTATAGCCTCCAGAGTCTTCCTCGGAGAAGCTGTGTCAAACTGCACCTTCATTTTCTTCTATTACCTTTTTGCTTTTATTGTCTTTTCCCTTTAAAACGGCAATCAATTAAGGCGCCTAAACTATTGGGAGGTTCAAAAGAGCCCACAGTATTTTATTAACTTCCTTGCATAGATGAGACGAAACATCAAACAGAATGAATTTGTGGGAAGATTGGGTGTCATTGTTAAGGACACATCCATCATCACGGAATGAAAGGCACATGGAGTGTCTCAGTCTCTGGTGGTGGGAGTTTGTGCAACGGGCTGCAGGGTTGGACCAGGAGAGACAGCTCAAAACTAGGATAATGTTCTAAGTGTCTCGTTCCTGCCTGCCATGCCTTATGTCCTACCAGTGCCCCAGCTACCCAGAAAGTACTCCCACCTGACACCCCAAAAACATGAGTGTCTGGGCAAATCATGAAAAGAATCATTTAAGTGGGACCTTGCCTCTGACCGCTGTGATTCAGTTATGCAATGTCTTTTCACAGATATCTCCTACATTTCTGTAGTTCTCCAGTCTTTGTACTGAACTTAGGTGTGTATTTTTTCATATAAGGACATTTATATTTAATACTGGTCTATTTTCACTTAAGACTCTATCATGAGGCCATTCTATACTAGCGCGCACGTGCACACACACACACACACACACACACACACACACACACACACTAACACACACACATCTACATTAGTGGTTGGGGGGGCAATAATAAAAGACTTTACACTTGAAATAAAACAAGCTGTCTATACATAATGTGTAGATTAGATTCTGAGAACCATCAACCCCACATTTACCCTTTGGTACCAAATCATTTGCAAAGCATTTAGATATGTGCCCTCCCTTTTTTGTGTGTGTTAAAAGAAGATAGCATTCGTTTCTACCTGATAAATTGTTTTACAAGAATACTGACTGGTCAATAGAAGCAAACCCTTACAATCCTTGATACTTAGTTAATACTCAACATTGCATATATCACTTGTCCAAACTCTTCTAAATATATTTAGGTTATCTTAATATTTTGAATTTTAAATACAGTGCTTCAGTACACACGTTCATATGATGTTATCCATATATATGCAAGAATGCCAGCAAGCTATTCTTCTGACAGTAGAAACTTCTAGGTCAAAAAGAACGCATGTTTTATATATTCATTTACATTGCCAAGCCATTCTCCATTGAGACTGTCACAATTTATTTCCTACTATCTCTATTATGAAAGTGCCTCTCTCCCTTTACTATTGCCAAAAGGACGGTTAAAAGATAATGCTTCTCTATAATTCTAATTCAATAATCTTTTTATGCTAAGCATATTCCCAGACGTTTAAGAACCGTTTTAGAATAGGTTCCTTCCTGCCCTCATTTCTGGCTTTTTGTTTTCTTAAGAAACCCTCTCCTACATCAGAATTATTTGCGCAAACAGTACAGAAGGACACCAGCTCCCTGCAGAGAGTAGCCAATGTCTACATCAATATCTCCTATCTTATACTCTCTGTCCCTTCCTGGGAGCCAGGGCACAGCTGGGAACCTGCATGAGAGCTTGAACCTGAGTCTGAGACTTGTTTAAGCTTTGGCATTGACCCTGGATGGCATAGCCTGAGAAGCAAGCGCAGTATACTTTTGATAGACTACTCCATCAACCCTATGGTAGACATCCCTTGAGATTATGGGTTTTACCACCTCTGCTTTGTGGATTTTTCAACTACTCATGGCATGGTAGGCCTGTCTTCTCAGGATTTCCTGTACTCCCTTGAAAAATGTGTGTTCTACATAAATATGACTCCAGTCTCTTTGAGAAACACATAACTTTGCAACATTCCTATGTCTTGATATCATCTCTGCTATTTTCAGGTTCCAAGTGACAGAAGTCTTGAGCCTGCTGCTAACCTCTTCGGGTTGGCTTACAGTTCCCACAGCACCTGAAATCAATAAACCACTGTGTCTCTTGCTTTCACTTCGCAGATTAATCCATGGTGTATACCATCGTCATTACTTCATTCTTCCATTTATCTTTCGAGTAGTTTTAAAGTGTGGGTGGCCAGCGTAGGACCTGGCACTGTATCATCTTTCTGTTGACATCATACTACTTTGGCAACATTGGGAGGCTTGCACTCTGAAATCTCCAGTGGCAGGCTGCTCTTTTCGTTGAGCTGTCTTGGAGTCAGACCCCCTTCGTTTATGCAACCTGCCAGTCTTCCTCCTTCTGACCTGCTCTCTTGTGCCACTCAGGAGACATCTAGAGCATGCCCTTGTCTTCTTCAGAACCTTCTGATGCTGCAATATTTCAAGGGTGGATGCACGGGCTTTGAACCAGTCCAGTTCAGCATGTAATTTATCATCCAAGCCAGGACTGTTTTCAGAGGAAATGAGGCTTTTTCAAAAATTATTTCCTGTGACAGTTATGAACAAGTCCTACCTAAACGAACCTGAGTAAGCTCACAGCAGCCAAGTCCTCTCACCTTGTCGCTCAATTGTGCTTTTTCTTCTCAAAGCATCTAGAGCTTTCCTGTGGCCATGATTCCCTATCTGGTTTGTCAGGCTATACATTACTATGATGAGCTAAGCAGTAGAACAGAATCTCCTTACTCTGCTTCTTACCATGCTTGAAAACAAACTGTAATCACTCTACCCTTTCTTATTTCTCTGATGATGTTAGGTGTGTCAGGTAGGACAGCCGGACTACCGCAACCCCTAATGGATCGCCTAGCGTGGAACATTTGAATAAGAATCTTCATCTAACACTGAAAACCCAGATTGACCATATCCTTGCAACAGACATGCTGGTAACTTTTATGCTAAGTCATCTGAAGAATCTTCCCTGCTCTGAGGATTTCCCATCTATGCAAAAGCACTACTATTGTTTTATTTACTTCTTAACCAAACTCTAAATTTCTACCCCCCAAATAATGAGACCCTGGTGGGAACAAGTGATAGCAGGCAAACCTCAGATATGTAACAGTGTAGACTCTGCTCAGGGAAGCCAGCTGTCTGCCTCTCAGACCTGGGAACCCCGTGGCTGCTGGGGATGTTCATCAGCGCTGGATTTGAACTGCATCTATCATCTTCTGCTTCAGCTCTTGGCACATCCAAATGAAGGCCTGACCTATGGGGATAACCCTGAATTCTTTATGTCTCTGATGAAAAGGTAAGAGCACAGGCTGAAAGGCACGGTGTAAAGAACCTCAGGAAATTCAAAGCGAGTCAATCCCTTCAGCCCAAAAAAACATGTTTTATGCAGGGAAATGTTGGGCCTCTTGCTTCAAGCTATTTCCTCACCTTAATAAGACCTAAAGGTGACCCAGCACAGGCAGAGGAATTAATTTCAAATCTACAGTTGATTGCTGCAAGATACAATTATGATCACCTGTAGTTTGCTGTAAATTAAAATTCGTGTTTGCCCACGAGAATCGAGAATCGTGGGTTTGTTAGCAGAGCAAGGAAAGCCTTAGATGCTGAAGAGGTGAGAGTTTATTTGAAGAGACATACAGCAGACACATACAGGTTTGAGGAAATGGAATAAATGTTGAAAAGAGTCAAGACGGAAATGAAATGTCAGGTACGGGATGCAAATAGGAAGTGTAGGTGCCGATGTAAACAATGAATTCATATGAACAATGTCAGCTTAAAGGGGGGATGGGCACACCCCCTTTCTGTGAGGAGTACTGTGTATTTTCTAAAACCCAAGAGCTAAAATTTGTCATGTGGGACTGAGTATAGTCAGAATGGCTGATTTCTGTTTGCCATGCTAGCTCCCAAGCTAAAATCCAGCCTAATAGTTTTGCAGTGAAATGAGACCTCTCCTGCCTCCTCACCTCAAATCTCTCTCTCCTACTTCCTATTGTCATAAGATCACAGAGGACACATTCAGACAGCCCTACGGGTTTCCCCCTCACTTCTCCATGTTCTTAGGCAGTATTCCCTTTAGTGATCCACCAGTGTTTGGTATAGAACTCTGCGACACGTCTTTACCTTCAATGAATGTTAATTCACTCATGATTTTCGTCTGACCTGAACCAGAAATGTGTATTCTTTCATTTCATGTTGATTTAAGAGTTCCAACCATGTGTAATCCTCTGAGTTGGTAATGTGTATAAAAACATTGTTACATTTTTCTTTACATTTTACCAATGAGGACTCTAAAACAGGACACAAAGTTTCACAAGTAATCCGGAGAGACAAAGAAACACAAATGCCAAGATTTGGTTCTGATGCTTCTAGCTTTCTCATTAAAATACACCCTCTTGTTTGCTAGACCACTGAAACAAATCCTCGAACCCATTAAAAACACCAGGAATTTTCCCACTGAGTCCAGGGAGGAAGCTAGAATCATTTGCAGAAAACTTCTATTGAAAATCGACACCATCTAGAAATGGTATGTACATGATTAAATTCCAATATATCAACATCAAAATGAAGGGTCTGGTTGATTGAGTGATGAGGATGGGTAGAGGTTAACATTGCTTGCCAGCTCCACAAAAATTTAGAATCACTTGGAAGAGGAGCATCTGGGTACACTTAGGAGGAAACATCGTGATTATGCTGATATGGGAAGATCCACATTAGTTACAGGTGAGACCGTTTTCTGGGCAGGGGACCCTATGCTATATAAGATGGAGAAAGCTTGCTGAACGCTAGCAGGCATATGCTCAGCCCTTTCTGTTTTGCAATTTTCAATATGGTTTGTCAAGATGATTCCTACTCAGGATATTTTGACTTCCCCGCCACAATAATTGTGACTTGAACTATGATCAAAACTAAACCTTTTCTCTCTTAAATAGCTTTTGTCCATGCTTTATCATGGCAACAAGAGAAGAAACTGAGGCAGGATGTTTCACCCATAAATAGCTCAGTGGTAGACCTATAAATCTATATAGAACCAGGCCGGACAATAAATGTAAAGCTGGGCTTTCATGGTCCTTGCAACTTACCTAATTAACAGCATTGTATTTTTATATCTGGAGACTTTGTGTGCTAAAATGCTCATGTTAATGAGGCTGATGGCAGAGACCTGGGCTTCTCTATTGTATTGATATGATTTCTAGGGGAGGTGGGGACTACGTCACTACGTAGCACTATGGCAGCAGAGGTACTCTACCCAGGGTTCCAAGACTTAGCGGACATTATGCTACACTGTGGGTCATACCTGGGATGACTAAGTGTCACCTGGGCAAGACAACTGAGGGAGCACAGCAGAAAGCACATTCCTGTTCCTTGCTTCTTCTGGACCCCTTGTACTCCTAGCTTTGCAGACTTCAGTTCAGATCTTTTCACTGCAGTGACTCTAGCCCAGACCATGGCAGCTTCTCCGAGTTACATGAGCTATCTTGGCCAAGCATTTAAACAGAGGTGGTCTTGGGGATCCCCAACACAATACACTCCATGGCAAAGAAATCTGAAAGAGTATTCTTGTTACCTAACATGCGTTTGATGAGTATGCAAAATAGTTACAATAATTGGGGTATGGGCTGGTATTTCCAGTTTTCAACTTGCTGTCTTTTATGTCTTTCGGTACATTGTTTTAGACAATAGATATTTATTAGTGAGTAAAAAGGTGCCTCAAAATTGATTCCAATAAATCTCATTAGACAGTTTCTGAACATCAAGGATCTCACAGGTCCCTCTCAGAGGTCTGTGACTCCAGCTCCTGGTCTCACCTGGGGTCCACTCATCAGCGTCCATGTGAATCTTTGACTGGAATCTGAGGCTTTGTCATTGAGGTGATTGCCCACCTAGCTAGTGAGCCCCTTCAGGTCTCTGCCAGCTACTGTCTGGAAAGCTCCAAATCCTCTCCATGGGGGTACCTGAGTGACCTCATAGGAATGCAGCTGGCTTTCCTCAAAGTGACATCAAGGGAGGGATGGAAGCATTGGCCAAGCTCCCCTCTCATCTCCACAGTACTCATCTCTTCTTTTATATTCACATTGTTTTTGGTTGGAGTCTCTAAGATATTGCAATCTATCTCAGTAACAAATCATAATTGCTTCCTTAGTTGCTTGGAAGTATTTTTTTCTTGACTTCTTGTCTCTCACTTTGTCAAAAGCATATGATAATTTTAAAATTATTATTTCTCTCAGTGATGAATATTTGCTGTGACGAAGAAAGCGTTCCTTGGCCCCGTGCTGCTGAACCATTTGTTCATGCTCAATGACACTCAGACTTGGCAGCAGCAGGGATGTTATGGTAATGGAAAGGGTGACAAATAAGGACAACACTGACTAAGCTGGCACACAAGTGCCCCACCAGAGGGATTATAAAACGCTGGTGCTTCTCTGGTCAGAATACTGATTTTTAATTTATTAAAAATATGAAGTTCTCAATGTTTGGAAGTCAATGAAACTGCATTCACATTCAAGATTTGCTACATCCATGGATGCCTGGTGCACGCACTGGTTAATTCCAAGGTGCAAATCAATCCAATCACAACCAAGTCAGCCCTCTTTCTTCTTACTCGTCACCTTTAAGCCATGTGTTAGTTAACTTTAATGGAGTTTTCCAAAAGCAACTGAGAAATCAATTCGAGACATTGGGGGTACCGCTACCTACAAGTTTCCAGCTTTAAGATGATGTAAAAGCAATACACACATTTGATAGGAACCCCACTTTGAAGTTCGAATTTGGACCTGATTTAGTGCGAGCACTATTTATTTCTACACTCTTGTCATGCAGAGCATCATCGGCTAGCCGCAGCAATCACGAGGGTGGCAAACTGTAATCTACATAGTCATATGCTATAATCTACACAGTCCTACATTGCAAAGCTATGTATGTCGGGGGATGGGCAGAAGACATTAA
Organism: Rattus rattus; assembly: GCF_011064425.1. Lineage (NCBI taxonomy): Eukaryota > Metazoa > Chordata > Mammalia > Rodentia > Muridae > Rattus > Rattus rattus. The sequence goes on from NC_046170.1 coordinate 17,727,116, forward strand.
AAGTAGTTTGGTGGTATTTTGGAATTCACTGTGGATCCACTAGAATGGACGCATCTCTACTAAGCCTGTTGACCAAAAGAGAATTAGCCATTCATCAAAGCAGCTTCTATCAGCATGATACAGACCTTCACAGACAGCCTGACAAGTCTTATTTAGGTAGAGGAGAAAATAAAATGTTGTTCTTGCAAAGTGAGGGCCTGCACGTCTCTGCAGCAGTTCAGGAAGTGTGCGTGGACTCTCAGATAACGTGTAGAATAGAGTCGGCTGGGATGACGCATGAACGTCATGTGCGCTGGCATCAACCCTGAAGAGTCAGAGCATTTTGGAGACTTTTATTCTATAAGCAGTTGTTGGCTATTCATTTGCAAATATTTTTTGACATAAATGGTTTAAGTTGTCTATTTCCTACAGTGATTGGTTAAAAGCTAAGTGGGTTAAGAAACAGGAATTTATTAATTTACTATTCATTCAAAGAATTTTTATTACATGTTAGTGTGTGTGTGTGTGTGTGTGTGTGTGTGTGTGTAGTCACACATATGGAGGTCAGAGGACAACATATGGGGGTCAGTTCTGTCCCCTTATTATATGTGAGTCCCACTGATTAAATTGAGGTCACCAGGCTTGGCAGCAAGCACCTTCCCCACTGAGCCATCTCTCTGGCTCCTCCTTACAAATTTTGAGGTCAGAAAGATGACGATGTCCTGGGGATAAAATCTAGGTGTCAACAGGAGTGTGCTTTCCTGCTGCTGGCTCTAGGGGAGGATCCTTACCTTTCTGGCTAGCAGAGATCACCAACATTCCTTGGCTTATCCATCCTTTCTCCACTCACAGCTGGCAGCGCCATGCCCATCTGTGCCTTCCTTCTGTAGTACTTTATCCTTCTCACATCCCCTCTGCCTTCACCTTGCACTGGGAAGGAGGCTTGGACCATGCTCACCGTGCACATAGAATTCTGGACCTATTTAAAGGCTGACTGATTTGCAAGCTTCCATCCATCTGAAACCTTACTTAGCTTTTTTCTGTGTAGGCTAATCTATTCACAGGTTCGGGGACTAAACTATGGCTATCTTTGGGAGAACATTATTCTGCCTAATTACTTTTGATCTCAAGATGGTTTGATAATTTTATTTATAAAATGGCTACTGATTTTTAAATCTTGTTTTGGAGTGATAAATATTTTAAGCTCCTTTATCTTACAAAGTGTAGTCTTAATGCTTATCATGACTTTGATGGAGGCCAGAGTATAACAATGGAGTCACTTAACTGCTTTGGATAGCCTGGGTCATGGTTGTCTGTTCCAATGGATGGTAACTTACATTTCTTAGCATAATCAAAGAGTCGCCATCTACTCTAATAATATACATATTATTAGATAGGTAATAAGACACAATATCTATGTTCCAATATATGAATCTATGATCTTTGCCATAGAGCTGTATCATATTGCATTTGGTGGTGATAATTTTGATTACTCTTCTCAATGATCCACCTTACCTGCCAACTGTTTATATCAGAGCTTCAAGACAATATCTGCTAAAGGATGAGAGGAAAACACCTCCTACACTTCTGAATAATGTTGTGGTATAAGACAGCATTTCCTGCATTAAAAAAAAAAACATTCTGAAGGTCTAAAAGTCTTGGGATCCCTAGGGTACCTCTCTTCAGAAGACCTGGCTTTGAAGCAGATGATACGGTTTACAGATACCAGTGTGTGACAGCTATGATCGGCTCCAGTTCTGGCTCTGTGCACGTGGAGGCCCGTTCTCTTTCCTGGCCTATAACTGAATTGAAAACAGAATCGGTCTCTTCTTGAGACAGAAGGATGCACACAGGTGGGCCAGGGCGCTTGGTCCTCAATTTAAGGGCACAATTTCATTTTCAATGCAATTAGCTGTTTAATTGAGCATCCAAATTTAGCAGTGCATTTGCATGTGCAATTAATTATGATTTAAAAGCACTCTGTGTTAATGGTTTCTTTTCCATTATCTACAAATGTAATTACTGAAGGATGGATGGAGTTCAGAAATCATGTGGGATTTTTTGCATCCCTAGAGCCCAGTGCTGTAAGTGTCAACAGTGCAGTTAGAAGTGAGGTGCTAAGCAGCAATAGGTGTGGGGAGGAAGGGTTGGTGGAGTGGTCGGGATTGCTAATTTGAGTAGATGGTAGCATTTTTCTTGCTTACTAGAATTAATTCAAATTGCAGTTACCATATTATTTCATTCGGGCAGAACAGAGACAAACCCAGCATTTGCAGAAATGCATTTTCGAAGAGAAAGCCCACATTGAAATTTTTTGAAAATGAAACTATGATCCTAGATGTTTTTCATAAATCACAGCATTAATGGGTAGTTCAGCACTCATGATGATTCCTTAATTAAAGAAAGAAAAGCGATGACCTTAACATTTGAAATGATATTCAAATCAAGAGCTAATTAAAATCAACCAAGAATAGATCAAATGCTTAGATACTGATGAGATTGAAAAAAAAAGTCTGATAAAAAAAATAGAGAATCTCTCCTTTTGTTTTCTGGGGGGAAAAGCATGAAGCAATTTGCTCTCCTGGAATTTCTAAAAATTCAAAAGGACACGGGTTTGTCCTTTTGAAGGAGAAGTTTTTAAGAGATGTCGCAGGTCCCAGTCTCCTCTACCCATGGACACGAGGGACACAAAGACTGCCTCAGACTGCCGCTTGCTTGAGCAGGAAGCCTATTGAGAAGGCTGGAGGAAGTGGCCAGTAAAACACCAAGGGTCACTTCAGAAAAGAAGCAAAGCAATGCTGTAAATTGTGTAGACAGCAGGAAAGAAATGCCTCCTTTTTATCATGAGATTATTAGAAGTGTAATTGCTTAAGTTACAGTGAGTCATGTGCTTGTCGCGCAAGCATGAAGCTTTGAGTTCGATTCCTACTACCCCTGTAAAATTCCACATGCTTGTAATGCCAGTGCTGGGGAAGTGGATCTCACAGGGTTCTCTGGTCAGCCTAGCCTAATATGCAAGCTTTAGATACCAGTGACAGAACCTGACACCTCAGGTATGATACTGGAAATTGATCTCTGGCCTGTTCATGCTCAAATGCACACACACACACACACACACACACACACACACACACACACACGCTTATGTACCTGCACAGATGGGAACACATGCCTGTATGTATACACACAAATTGTTTTAAATAGACTAAATTAATTAAAGGCTTTAAGATCTGTACTATGCCATTGTTATTAAATTATGCATTAAAACTAAGTAAGAACAGCTGGATGAGGTGGTGTGTGCTTGTAAGCCCAGGAGCAGGAGACTGAGGCTCGGTGATCATGAGAGTAAATCCAGTCTGAGGTACTTGGTGAGATCATAGCTCAAATCAAAACTTGTGTATACTGTCTTAATCGTTTAAAATAAACAATGCACATAGCATTCTAATAAATGAACTGGGAAATCTGAAATATCTCTCTCCATTCAGATCCTGATTCCTCTCCTGAAAGATGACCATGATTAATTTCTGAGTTCATCCACAAAACAAACAAATAAGTATATCTATTATGGGATATATATATATATATATATATATATATATATCCTTAAAAGTAGATAAGATAGCTCTAACTGAGATGAAGTCTCCTTTTCTTAGATGTCAAATGACATCTATAAATTAGTTTTTAAGTCCAATGAGCAGCACCACGTCAGATTCCAGTGTTACATTGGCTGGAATTGAATGATTAAAGCATTAAAGGAGTTTACGTCGTTTAAACTGCATCTATGCACTGCAACACTAAAGCAGCTTAACTTCTCCTGTCTATGAGGAGCCTAGGATGCGGTGCAGGCCGCACTCAGACGGTGCTATACACTTGACTACTATTGTTGAAGAGCTCAATTATTCTACTTTTGTCTTTTATATACAATAACGTGATGACCATCTATATAATTATATGGATCACTTTGGTAAGTATACAAAGAAAAAAATTTAGAAGAAAAACTGTTTATACATAGGACATGTGTATTGTGGATTTTGAATTTTAGGAAATATTAGCGTGACCATCAAAAAGTAACAGTGTTTATCACCCCCAAGAAGGCCTGAGAAGTCTAAGTCACCAGACATCTTTAGTGATATATTAAGATTTCAATTGTGTGTGTTCATGTATGTGTGTGTGTGTGTGCATGTGTGTGTGTGTGCGCGTGAATGAATGAGTGTGTGATCCTGTGTTTGTTTATGTATGTATTTATGTGTATGTGTCATGTGTGTGTGTGTGTGTGTGTGTGTGTGTGTGTGTGTGTGTGTGTGTGTGTGTGTGTGTGTGTGTGTGTAGTGTAATGTATGCATGTTCCCACAGAGGCTAGAGCAGGGTCTCAGATTCCCTAGAGTTCGAGCTATCTCACAAGGGTGTTGGTAAGTGAACTCAGATAGCCTGGAGGAGTAGAAATTACTCAACTGCTCGCAGCCTATTCATCCCCTAGTACCAGAAAGTTTTCCAAAACCAATGATAAAAATATTTTATTTGAATTTGCACTTTATTTCTTTCAATGCATTTATTTATTTGGGTCTTGTGTTCCAGTCCAAGCTGAGCTGTAAATGGCTGGCCTCCTGCCTCTGCCCCTTAGGGCTGACGTCATCGGCATGCACCACCGTGCCCAGTAGCCTTTCCCCTACTTTTGAAGCTGAGTGTCTTTCCCATGCAGACTGTGGCAGTGCGGCTTCTTTACCATGCCAGACTTTTGTACATGCTTGTTTCATTTTCTTTTTTAAACACTCCTTCTTGATTCTCTGTAAATTCTGACTTCGTGTACCTGCCCTGTCGTCTGCTCCATTTCCCCTTCTCTTTTCCACCTGTATTGATCCTGCTGATGCCTTCTGCTCTCAGGTACTGAAACATCTGTGGCAGTGTGATACACACCGGACCAAAACACTAATCTAGAGAAATTATTTAAGGTCTGAGAAAAGAGTTGCTGTCTAGAGAGAGGTTGTCTGTGGGCTATAAGGTGTCATTTAGTGAAAGTCAGTCACGAAACGATTGTAAGACCTGGTCTCTTTCTCACAATGTGGCCATTGATTGACTGAGTAATTCTTGCTTTTACTGCCTAGCAATTTACCAGCAGAAGCGTCTCCTCCAGAATGTAGATTGCACTCCTAGTCTTGTAAAGAACCCAGGGTCTGCAGCCTCTGACTTCTCTTAGTTCTGTTCATTTGTTTTGTTTTGGTTTTGGTTTTGTGTCTTTAATTTTTTTTAAAGATGTGGAAATAAATTCCCATGTGTCCAGGGCTGGTAGATGTTTGCAGTGCAGAATGGCGTCTGGGCTCTGATCCCTGATTTGGACTCTTACTTGGGTTTTACTTACCTTATTTGCTTGTTGCTTATCATTATTGTATGTTTACATTCTTGTCAGTTTCACAAGAAGGTATTTTAAGGGATTTATTGTAGCACTTCTATTATTTGCATACATTTCACAAAAAAAGTAGGTATTCAAATTCTACCTGAGAATGTCCATGACTTCTCAGAGCTTTATCACCAACCAGGTCGAACAATGCTCTGGAAAACCGGTGCTCACTATTAATGGAGCACAGTCTATCTTTTTAAACTTAATTCTATTTCTGTACTTATTCACTTTACATACTACTCCCTGCTCCCCCCAAGTCAGGCCCTCCCACAGTTCTTCCTCCATGAAGATAGATGTGTGTGTATGTGTGTGTGTGTACAAAATCTCTACTACCATTGGATAAATCTGTGGGACTAGTGCTAGATGACACAAAAGTTATAATAGAAGCAGTTAAATATAGACTTAGACACATACATATGTATGAGATAATATTTATGTATAAATATATTATATAAAATAAACATTTCTAAATATAGAAATACAATCATTTCAGTTTGTATAATGTTAATACTGGTACATATGTGGTTTCAGTTTTGACCATTTAATTTTGGACAACTGTTCAATGTCCTCTTCCTGAGGAAAGCTGTGTTTTCTTGCTTTCAGCATTCCTTAGTTGACTGTATGAAGTATATTTACATATCTTTACATATCAGGCTGGAAATGTGAAATTAATTCTACACAATAGTAGACCCCTGAGTCTATAATTTATAGACCACACTACTGTCGTGTGGTCTATATTAACCTTTCTTTTTGTCATCCACCCACCCATCCGTGTCTCTCTGTTATAAAAACCTTTCAAGCATAAGAGCAGCACGATTAACATTTCTTAATAAAAAAACCCTTTTCCATCAGCAGTGTGGAGTATAAGCAAGTAAGAAAAATGGTTGAGTGCTTTAGAAGCTTGCATTTACCAGATGTGGTATCATATATTTTCTTCTTACCACATTTGCTTGGGTACAGTTATTATTCATATTTGGCAGTTCACATTCAGAGAAGGGCTTAGCTTGCATATGTCAGATCCAAGACTAGCACTCATTTGCCTGGTTTCAATACATTACCAGTCTTTAAACTCATTTCTGTTCTTGACTAATGTTTAATGCATATACTGCACCATTTCTACAATAGCACTAGTGGTGCAACTCATGGAAAACGTTGACAACTCTAAAGATATCCAGAAATTTGTTTATAAATCAATGAATGGGTTTTTGTTTATTCTTGGGAATATAATTTGGCATTTTTCAGACACTCAACAGTTAAATGTTGGTATGGACTCAGTTTTAGCCAATGGAATTAGACAAAAAGTTGTATTCTTCTCTTCTAAACCTGGTGCTGAATCCTCTCATGTTCTTATCCCCTCTGTCATCTGGTTGACAGGTATGAAGAGGCAGGCAGAAGCCACGTGCTCAGGGTGATGGAGCCATTACAGATAGAAGAAACCTGAGTGGCTCATCACTAGGAAAACCCTCATGAAAACCAGAGCTCTTTCTGGGTGCAGAACACATTACTCTCGATAATTTATAGAAAACTAAAATCACAAGCAACATAACTATATTTTATAATTATAACTAAGATATTTATTAGCTAATTTTAAAGTCTAGAATCCATATGCCAACATAGTTAAACGTTTCTTTGTTAAGGTAAGTCCTTGGGTCAGCAAGCTTAGTATGTGAAGATGCTTGCCTTGCAAGCCCAAAGACCTGAGTTTGATCCACAGATCACATGGAAGTTGGAAGGAGAAAACCAAGTCCACAAAACAGTGATTTTGACTTTCACCAAAAGACCATGGTGCTGGGGGCCTGACCTGGCCATTTGTCAACCAGGTTTCCCCTGAGTAGTAAAGGAGTCTGTGAGGAGAAAGAGGAGTTGACATCAGGCAGTAGACAGGGGAATCTTGCAGCCCTGAGTGACTAGCAACCCAATTACTTCTGTATTTGTACAGGTTTCATAGAACAAAGAAATACTAATAATTATACAAGGAATACAGATTATGTGTTTGATTTTTTATTACATATCCAGGGTTACAAGTTTAGTCACAATTGGAAACTACAAACTGAACAGATCTTACTTTTATTATTAGCCCAGTAACTCCAATTTAGAGAATCTATAGAATGTCTCCTCCAAAGCAAATACATTTATTACTTGACAACCTGCTTTTAGGCTGACAGTGCTTGAAGGTTGAAAGCACTCCAGACAAAAAGAAAATATCAGAACCAGTCTTTTAATGAATAGCAAATATGAATACCTAACTCCCTTCCTATATCATTTATCATCTATGCTATATAGTGGACATTCTTTTTATTTTAGTTAATCTATCGTATTTACTGAGTTCTATTTCTCCAGGAGTACACTCTGTATAGCCCCCTATTGTCAGGAGCCATCTAGGGTAGGGTAAAGCTATCAGTTGGCTTCCCTGAAGGTAGTCCACCACTGTCGCGTGGTCTGCAATGTGTGAGCTCTATGAGGCAAGGTCCCAAAGAGACTTCATCTCAGGATTACTATTTGCAGCTCATATGCCTTTCCTGTCATTATTAAATTAATATAATAATCCCTGGGCATTAGCCCATTCTGTTGATCAGATTTTTCTACAGATCACCATAAAGATGAACTTTCATGAATTAATGCTATTTAGATAAATTAATAATTTGTATAGAATTCCTGATTTGATTGAAATAATGTTAGGAAGAAAGCTTTTAGAGATGGACTTATTTGCTATACTAGAAAGGTATAATAAAGTTAGAATCAAGAATGGAATGTGCCTACTCATATAGTAAGCAAAGACTGCATAATAAGAAATACAATGGGCTCTCACAATTACACTAAAAAGAGAAATAGACTTGGCACAAACTTGATTTTCTTCTTTTTTCTTATTGGATATTTTCTTTACTTATATTTCAAATGTTATCTCCTACCTAATTTTGCCTCTGGAATCCACCTATTCCTTCCCCCATACGGCCTCTATGAACGTGTTCCCCTACCCATCCACTCTATCTGATCTCCCCGCCCTGGTATTCCGTTACAAAGGAGCTTTGAGCCTTCACAAGGCCAAGGGCCTCTCCTGTCATTGATGCCCAATAAGGCCATCCTCTGCTACATATGCAGGTGGAGCCATGGGTCCCTCCATGTGTACTCTTTGATTAGTGGTTTAATCTCTGGGAGCTCTGGGGAGTCTGGTTGGTTGATATTGTTGTTCTTCCTATGGGGTTGAAAACTCCTTCGGCTCCTTCAGTCCTTTCTCTAACTCCTCCAGGAGGGACCCTGTTTTCAGTTCAATGGTTAGCAGCAAGCACCTGCCTCTGTATTTGTCATGTTCTGGCAGAGCCTCTCAGGAGACAGCTATATCAGGCTCCTGTCAGCTAGCACTTTTTGGCATCAGCAATATTGTCTGGGTTTGGTGACTGTATATGGGATGGATCCCCATTTGTAGCTGTCTCCGGATGACCTTTCCCTCAGTCTCTGTTCCAAATTTTGACTCTGTATTTCCTCCTGTGAATATTTTCTTCTCCGTTCTAAGAAGGACTGAAGCATCCACTTTTTGGTCTTCCAACTTCTTGAGCTTCATGTGGTCTGTGGATTGTATCTTGGGTATTCTGAGCTTGGGGCTGATATCCACTTATCAGTGAGTGCACACCATGTGTGTTCTTTTGTGGTTGGATTACCTCACTCAGGGTGATATTTTCTAGTCCCATGCATTTGCCTATGAATTTAATGAAGTCATTGTTTTAATGGCTGAATAGTTCTTCATTTCCTGTATACAGCAAAATGCTGGGTCTATGTCTTTTTACTAGGGAATTGTGTCCATTAATGTTGAGAGATATTAGGGAGCAGTGATTATTTTCCTGTTATTTTTGTTGTTTGAAGTAGAATTATGTTTTTGTGGCTATCTTCTTTTGGGTTTGTTGCAAGAAGATTACTTTCTTGCTTTTCCTAGGGTGTAGTTTTCCTCTTTGTTTTGGAGATTTCCATCTATTATCCTTTGTAGGGCTGGACTTGTGGAAAGATATTGTGTAAATTTGTTTTGTCATGGAATATTTTGGTTTCTCCATCTATAGTAATTGAGACTTTTTCTGGATATAGTAGCCTGGGCTGGGGCTGGCATTTGTGTTCTCTTAGGGCATAGGGTCTGTATGACATCTACCCAGGATCTTCTGGCTTTCATAGTCTCTGGTGAGAAGTTAGGTGTAATTCTGATAGGATTGCCTTCATATGTTACTTAACCTTTTTCCCTTACTGCTTTTATTATTCTTTCTTTATTTTGTGAGTTTTGTGTTTTGACTGTTATGTGATGGAAGTAACTTATTTTCTGGTCCAGTCTATCTTGAGTTCTGTAGGCTTCATGCATATTCATGGGCATCTCTTTCTTTAGGTTAGGGAAGTTTTCTTCTATAATTTTATTGAAGCTATTTACTGGCCCTTTAAGTTGGGAATCTTCCCTCTCTTCTATACCTATTATTCTCAGGTTTGGTCTTCTCACTGGTTCTGGATTTCCTAGATGTTTTGAGTTGGGAGCTTTTTGCATTTTGCATTTTGCATTTTCTTTGATTGTTGTGTCAATGTTTTCTATGGTATTTTCTGCCCCTGAGATTCTCTCTCCTCTTGTATTGTGTTGGTGATGCTTGCATCTATGGTTCCTAATCTCTTTTCTATGTTATCTATCTCCAGGGTCTTCTTCTTTTATAATTTCTTTATTATTTCTATTTCCATTTTTACATTCTGGATGATTTTCTTCAATTCCTTTACCTGTTTCATTGTATCTTCCTTTAGTTCTTTGAGAGAGTTATTCATATCCTTCTTAAAGTTCTCTATCATCATCATGAGATAGGATTTTATCTCTGAATCTTGCTTTTCAGGTGTGATGGGGTATCCAGGTCTTCCTGTGGTGGAAGAACTGGGTTCTGATGATGCCAAGTAGCCTTGGTTTCGGTTGCTTTTGTTCTTGCATTTCTTTCATGCCATTTGGTTATCTCTAATGCCTGTCCTAGTTGCCTATGACTGGAGCCTGTCCTTCTTGTGACCCTGGTTGTGTCAGAACTCCTCAGAATCCAGGTGTCTTTGTGATCCTGTGATCCTGGGACCCTGAGTTTGTCCGAGCTCCTGGGAATCAAGCTGCCTCTGAGATACTGAAGTGCTGGTGTGACCAAGCCTCTGAGGTCCTTTTGTGTCAGAACTCCTGGAAGTCAAGCTTTCTCTGGGTGTTTCAGGAGCAGGTAGGGGGACGCCAGAACCCTGAGTTTGCTCTGAGCACATGAAAGGAATCCATGCCTCTGGGTGGGCAAGGGTTTGTGTTTCCCTGGTTCCTATATGGGTCCCAGTTATGCTGGGTATTCAAAAAGTAATTGTGGCTTCAATTGTGACCTTGAATATGTTGGAGCTCCAGTGCCCTTGGGTTATGTCTGATCTCCTGGGAGTCAAGCTTATTCTGTGATCCTGTGCTCCTATGATTCTGGACCTGTTAGTGTACCTGTGTTCCTGTGTTCCTGTGTTCCTGTGTTCCTGTGTTTCTATGTTCCTGTGTTCCTGTGTTCCTGTGTTCCTGTGTTCCTGTGTTCTTATGTTCCTGTGATACTGTGATACTGTGATACTGTGATCCTAGGCTTGTTAGAGCACCTTGGTGATGGACTTCCTCTGGGTGTTGTGGGAATAGGTGTGGAACCATCGCCCAAGGTCTGCTCAGGGCACAAGTTCAGACCGGAAAGGACCCGAGATGCTGGTTGGGCAAGGGTTCCTACATTCCTGGATCCTGGGGAACCGAATCACTCCGGGTATTGAGACAGATGTTGTATCCTCCTCACCTTTAACCCTGGATGTGTTAGAGAATCTGGGTGATGGCTTCCTCTGGGTGTTGTGGGAATGGATGCAGGGACATATTTGTTTTTCAAGGAAAAACATTTAGGTCCAAGGATGAAGCCACAGGTGTACAAGGCCATGAAAAACTGTTGCTTTGAACTTATAACAAGCTTGTACTTTAAAACCCTGCTTTGAACTTGTTATTGATATCCTCCTGTAACTCCAATTTTAGGTAACATTTTATTTATAAGTTAATTTTCTAATGAACTTTTTGTCTAAGAAGGTATAATAGGGCCAGAGAAAAGAAATAAAATGGTTGGATATTTGACTGATGGAAGAAGGGAGCAAAGGCAATAACCCTTTACCTAATCCCCTCATTGTTAGCAGCAAGTGTCAATGGGTGCAGAGAACTGCAGCTTCTGGCCTCAGAGTAACTTAAAGTCAAGATAGGTACCTGTTATTATAGAAAATAAACTAATCTCCCACAAGACCAAGTCTTGTCCTTGCTGATGCTCTTCTCCCTTGGCTACCTTCAAGAGAGAACCAAACCTCCAGAGATGGCTTCTAACACTCTATCCTTAAATTACATTTTCAGACAGCCCCAAGCATATAGTAAAAGGGGACCTTGAATCTGTAACCTATTCTCCTGGCCAGTCACTCTGTCAATTTTCTATATTTATCCTGCACCAATTATGCCCTTTGAGTTTTCTCAAAGGCAGATGCATCAAGAAGATTCCTGAAGTAAAGATCTCATGTAGCTATGTGCTTATCTGGACTTAATGACCTCCAGGGTATACGGAAGACTTCCAAATAAGTCCAGATATAATCAAGTTCAGGATTTTCCTATGAAGACTCAGACATTATTTTCTCAAGAAGAGATAAAATGGACCATAATGCAGGTAGTCTCCAGGAATGCAACACTCAGAGAACAAAACCCCAAAGTGAATGATGGAAAGACAGTGATTTTAGCATTTGGCTCAACTTAGCAGGGACTGTGTCAAACAGTTGTGTTCTTCATGACTTTCCGTTTCCAGTGGATGTGGCTGTGCCACTATGGCGCACATGTCCCCTGCCTGACAGACATAATAACAGCATTGTAAAGCCCTAAAGGTAAAAGGGTTAATTTCCATCTTTCTTCTTTTATATGGCATTTTGTATTTCTGAGCATTATATTGACAGGAATATAGTATTGAATGCACAATATTGTTTCAATTTAGTTCTTATATCAGTGCACAAAATAGACACTCTGTAAATGTTCTCTCCCTCTGGTGGCTCTACACAGGGCTGTTAAACTGAGTCTCAGGTCCAAAGTTTTATGAAACAGACACAAAAATATCTCTTCATGTATGATGCCCCAATGTGCTTGGTGTGCAATCAATACCATCAATGTTTTCCAAACACCATAATCATGACTCACACACACCTCTCAGTCCATTCACCGTCGCTCACAGTTTGTCTTAAATTAGATTAAACTTTAATTTTCTAAAACAAATGAAGTGTACAATACCTTAGTAAAATATATTTCATCTGTATGTTCCTTTATTTCTCTTTATTCTCCCAGGGCCTCTTAGGATTCAGCGAGATGAGACTTCTTAATTGTAAGTAGCCACTTGGAATTGCTTAATCAATGCTGACTTTCAACTCTGCATAGGCAAACTTTATTATCACAGCTATTTTCTGGATGAATTCCTAAGTCTATATGGCTCAGGGCATCGTGCAATTTTTTTCCTTTTTCTCTAGATAATGTCAATTAAATCAATTAGAAGAAGATCTAGGTGCCTTAACTATACAGACCCATTTCCTAATGAAGACTGGGAAGTTTCTTACTAGCCCCTAGGCTTCAGATAGCCCTAAAAATGGGGACTAGGGTAGTACCAATGTTCTACTGTTAAGACATTAGGGTGTTCGATAACTGTGTGTCATTTAAGCAACTTGCAGGCCTTCTCAATAAACAAACCCAGAGCGTCTCCTGTGACTTGTTAAGGCTCCTTGCCCCTTCCTTTGGCTGCTGCTTCTGTCTGGAATTGCAGTTCAGTGTTGCTGTCTTACCTGGGTTATTTTTCCCTATGCATACTTATCTGAGTAAAAATGAATAGTAGGTTTCCTTCACTTGACTATGTTTCCCTTTCTAAAAACTCTAACTGTATACAGAACGCTAAGGACTGATTCAGTTATGCAGTGTGGCTGTAAGCATGGGCATTAGTAAGCAAGAAGTTTAATTTTTGCTCATTTTCACTGGGCTTAAGAAAAACATATTCCTACTGTGTGTGTTAGGGGTACATATCTGCCACCAGCATAGAGGTCAAAGGGGCAACTTGTGGGAGTCAGTTCTTTCTTTTTATCGTGTGGGTTCTGGAGATGTACTCAAGTGGTAACAAGGTGTATTACCAGACACAGTTTATAATTTTTATAAAGAATATATATATAATATAATAAATAATAAATATTGACAAATGAATATTCATAAATATTTTTATTTTATATAATTATATATCTCAGAGATAGAGAGACAAATCGGGTGCTAAGGGTGATTTCAAGAATATGTCACTTCAGTTCCAGGGGGTCCATTACTGCTTTTCTGGACCCCATGGGTACCTGTACTCACACAAATAAACACACACACACACACACACACACACACACACACACACAGAGAGAGGCACACAAGTGATGTTTGGGTCAAATATGAAGAGGAATGTGTGACACAAGAGAGAAAAGTGGGAAGAGATGGGGGCGGGGAGGGAAAGACAAGGAGGAAGCCTGGGACTTGCTGGCATCTGTGTATTGGTCTTCTTATACAGTTGCGATTTGAGTGTTCCTCCTACTCCCATACTTTCATCGGGGTTTTCTTTCTTTTTGTCTTCCTTCCTTCATTCCTTTTTCTCTTCCTTCTTCTTAGATTGGAACATGGAAAAAGATTACTCCTATATAACAAATATGCATCTTTATACTTTTACACTATATAAAGTCATATACTTCCTTTGATTGAAAACACAACTCTCTTCTCTTCTATCCTTCTTGTAAACCATTTTTTTCTTCCCTTCTGATGTTGTTTCCTCTGTCTGCTTAAAGATATTGGTATAGTTTGTATTCAATATATTTCTACATATTTGGTTCCTAACATTACTCTTAAAACTTTCAAAATCTCATCTGTAACCATAATCAACAATACTTTATCAATAACTTTGTGGCTGTAAATCTTTAATAATATTAAAATATGAACATACATATATGTTCGAACAAAATTACTTTTAAACAAAAAAAACCCCACTACATTCTCAACACATGTAAAATCTACACTTTTAGCACTATGAGCATTTAAAATAAGGATGAAATCTTGTGTGTGTGTGTGTGAGAGAGAGAGAGAGAGAGAGAGAGAGAGAGAGAGAGAGAGAGAGAGAGAGAGGGTGAGCACACTCATTCCTTTGATGAATGGCCAAAGGCTGGCATTAGGATGTCCTCTATCTTACTTTTTAAATTTTTTGATATACAGTCTCTCACTGAACTTAGAATTTGCAATGTTACCACCTTGGCTACACTGACTGCTCTCAGATCTGCCAAAAATCAACCTTCCTCTTCCCCTCATCACTGGGATTACAGAGGCACTCTGTTGTGCCTGGCCTTTTCATAGACACTGAGGATACAAATTCACATGCTCATACTTGAACAGCGAGCCCATGCTCACCAAGCCATCTCTTAAGCACATGATAACCTTTCAAAGCCTTTGGCATTGATTGGACTATCCACATTTGGAAGATAAATTATTGTATAACTTGTTGTTATCAAACAAACAAATAGGTCCTGACTTGAAAGAGTTTAAGTATAGGGATACTGCCATGGTGTTGTTGTAAAAATATAAAAAATAAAAAAAGTATTGTTGTCTTTTACCTTGCTGGGTCCAGCACCACAGTGCTCCAAGATATCTTCTAGATATCTTGGCATAAACACATCCCAACTCCACGGTGGCCCAGTGTCTCCAGCCACCGCACACTTTCCTACACTCAAACCCTCACATAAAAGAACACACAACACAATAATCTTTGACCCAATTGATAAGATATAATTGCCCACTTAAACATACAAAGCCCGGTACCATCCATCCCCTAAGAACATTAATAACAACCTGTAAATACACAGAGCGGAATCTTAATGTCAGCCTCCATCGTCCTGCCATGGCTTCTCTCTCCCTCCTGTTTCTTCCTTTCTCTCCTAGTCTCCTCCTCTTCCTTCAAACTTCTCTCCTGCCCATCCTTCCTTCTCCTCCAATGACAGGCCTCCTTCTATCCTGTACCTGCCCCTCACCTGTACTTTACAAATTCAATGGGGAGAAGGTTCTGGTGAAGTCACCTGAGTTCTGAGTCCTAGACTAGGCAGCTGTCCTTGGGGCAGTGGAATTAGCATCAAAATACAGATAACTGCAGGGCAAACCACAACACCCTAATACTGTATATACCTTATTATTCC
Source organism: Rattus rattus (assembly GCF_011064425.1). Taxonomy (NCBI): domain Eukaryota; kingdom Metazoa; phylum Chordata; class Mammalia; order Rodentia; family Muridae; genus Rattus; species Rattus rattus. The sequence goes on from NC_046170.1 coordinate 17,742,738, forward strand.
TTTTAATATCATTATCCTCTCCAGGAAAAAAAATGTGATTTTTCCATACATGAGCTAAATGCAGATGAATGTCAGCAATTATACTATTGTTCTTCTCAAGCTTTCTAATTTAATGGATTTACTGCTTTTCTCAGAAGCAAAATTTTAAGCTGCTTTTAGAAACTGACATCCATGTTGACATAAAGAGTTCATTTGTGAAGGCTGAAGAGATGGCTGACTGGTTAAGAGTGCTTACTACTCTTCCAGAGGACCAGAGCTCAATTCCCAGAACCCACCTAGTGGCTCACAACCTTCTGTAAGTCCAGTTGCAGCTGATCTGATTTCTCTTCTGGCCTCAGTAGTAGGCATGCACATGGTGGACAGATATCTGCACAGGCACAAAACTCAATACAAATACAATAAAATTATAAAATTTAAACTGGAAGAGCTCATTTGTAGTTTATTTACAATATAATGTAGTAAATTTAAAAAGTAAATTTATAAATATCATAAAGTTTATGATAATATTCATTTGTTATGTTAGTGTGCTATACTATATACTATATTATACTATATAGTTAGTTACTATAGCAGAGCTGGGTTTGACCTTTAAGAGGTAGACCTAGTATTTTGATGAAATTCAGTAACCCCTAAATGATTTCCCCTTCTTGCTTGCTAGATTTCTCCTCAAAAGCTGTAAAATATTTTTTAAACCATTCAGGTGACACACTAGGTTGACCATTAATTAATGGTCTGCTTCAAAGGGGGTCTTGACAGTGTTCATCTAAAGTTAGAGAGAAATGGACTCTGGGTCACTGAACAGTAAGCCTCACAAGAATAAAAGGGCAAGGCTAGGTCAAGAATATGTACCAGGCCCAGGTCTTAAAAGTCCACTGCAAACAACTATTTGTTTCTTTCTTCAGTATGCATGACTTATGGCTTTTCCACCCATATTTCTCAGTAGGAACTGAACTAGGATGTTGTTATAGCTGAGGACTGGTGTAGGTGATCTGCTAAAACCAGTAGTTATGGGTGTGCAGGTGGGTTAATTTGCCATCAAGAAAATGATGTTTTGTGATCATTTCTGTTTTAACAACCATTCTTTATATTCCAACTTTAATCCCCGATTCTTCCATGTTTCAGGGTCTATGTTCTTGTGCTTCCTTTTTTGAGGTCCTATTATTTTGAATTATGATTCTGAAAAGTGAAGAAAGGGGGAAGCATTGCCTATTTCATTAAAGAATACTAGTTATGAATATATATACATACATTTTCATATAAATATATTAATATAGTGTATATTATTCATTCACAAGGGTTTCCACTATAAGCCTTAAAATTTTGTGGCTTATCTTTTGGTTTTAAAGAGAAATAGAATTTTTGGTTGGTTAGGTTGGACCAGTTTAAAAGGCATTCACGATTGCTACCCATCCTCAAACAGTAGTTTTAATCATTCAATAAGGAAGAGCAAACAAATAAAATTATAGAGAGATAAAAAAGGGAAGGAGTAAAAAAATATAAAAGAAAGGAAGGAAGGAGAAAAGGAGGGAAGGAATTATCAACTAAAAAGAGAAACCATATCAATGTTATGACTCTACAATGGCTGACTAGATCACAGCTGTTGAAGATCAGCTCCAAATTATCTTGATATATCTTTAGTTTCTATAGCAGATTTTTATTGCTCATCTCTTGTCTGATCTAATATCCATGTAACTACCAGATAAAGCATTTTGGAATATATTAACTTAATAGATTACTAGCTTCTACCTTCTAAAAATTGTAATAAAACCATCAACTAATATTTGAAAAAGATTCCTCTCCTTTGATTAACACCTGATGTTTTCACCAATGTACTGAAAATACATTTACCTTATACTCATCTAGACTGTTCTGACTTCATTACTGCCTTCTTTCTTCTCATTCTCTGTGAGATCATGCATTTTCCATAGTTTTTCTTGATGTTCATTTCCAGGATTTTTGTGGCCAGATAGAATACAAGGAGCTGTTTCAATTTTCTTTTGCTGAGACTTGTTTCATATCCTAATGTTGATTCATTTTAGAGTGAAAAAATTCTATGAGCTGCTGAAAAGTATTCTTGAGTCTCTGGGTGGAGGGCTTCACAGATGTCTAGTAGATCCATTTGACCTATTTGTAATCTTCATAATAGATATTCTCTAATTTTTTTATCCAAATGACCTGTCCCTCAATGAGGCTGGATCAGCCACTGTTGCTCTGTTGGAGTTAATGTGACTTTCTATCTAATATCTGTCTTTAAGTCTAACTTTTTCTCTCCAGATGCCAGGTAGAGCTCCCTGGGCTGCTAAGTTTACACCAACTTGACTTTGAAGAGGGAATTTCAGTTAAGAAAAAAAATGTCATACCAGATTGGATTGTGGGCAAGTGTGTGATATATTTTCTCAAATAATAATTGATGTGGGAGGGGCCAGCATTGCCATCCCTCAGCTGGTGGTTGTGCATGCTATAAGAAAAGCTGAGCATGACACAAGGATCGATCTAGGACAAAGTACTTCCCCTGGTGTCTAAATCAATTCCTGCCTCAAGGTTCCTGCCCCGCTTGAGTCCCTGCCCCGATTTCCTTCAAGAGTGGGCAGTCATATGGAAGAATAATAAGCAAAATACACCTTTTCCTCTACAAGTTGCTTTTGGTCATGGGGTTTTAGCACATCAATGAAAACCCTAAGACATTATCATAGTAATCAAAAATTTCTTTAGTAGGTTCTTATTAACAAAGTTTATACATATTATTCAATTTTACAGTTTTGCTGGGTATAAAAGTAACTGGACAGCTGTGGCCTTACATAATTTGAAATATATCTTTCAAGTCCTATTGGCTTCAAGAGTTCCGATTGAATAACCAGGTGTTCTAACTGGCTTGACCTTGTGTATGATTAGGCCCTTTTTCATTTCACCTTTCTATATCTCTTTCTTTGTTCTGTACTTTCAATGTTTTAACTTTTATATAACATGTGGAGTTCTTTTCAGGCCCTAATAATTTGGTATTCTGCATGACTATGGTACCTATGGCCTCCTCAAACATGCCTATGGGCTTTGGGCTAGATTTATAGTATTTGGCATATATCCCTTGCTCTGAAGTCCAATCTTAAAGTCCAATCAGAAAGTGACTGGTTGCTGTAGTAACAGTCATACCCACCATTAGATCAGTGGGCGCATCTTGCCTGACAGGACAGTAATGAACATGAATAATCTTATGCTGAGTAAGACCATCAGTGTCCTTTCTGCCCTATTGTCTTTCATAACACCTGGAGCAACCTGAAAGCTACTGCTCACTGAGTAGTGAGAAAGTTTCTTAGTCAGTTCCAGGTTGATTTCTCTATGCCGTGCAACAAAAATCTGTGTTGTCTTTACCAATAGGATCTTACACATCTAGTTATGGTGGATGACCAAGAGCCCTGGCAATAGTTCTGTGTTGTCTGCAGGGCCTTTGCAGCTCCCTAAACAATAACTGATAAGGAGGAAGGATCTATACTAAAGCCAAAACAAATACACTTCTTTCTGTTGTCCTGATTAAACTAAATGAGTCACAAAACAAATCAAAAGTCACGAACCTGGGAAAGAAGGAGGCATGACTGAGGGAAGGTTAGTATGACAATGGAGGAAAAATATTATAAAACAATATATACATTTATGAAATTTTCAAAGAACAGAATTAATCAGTTAAAGTAAGTTATTAAAAATATTAACTGTATACAACCAATATCATTATGTTGCTATTTATATTTTTAAAAATCCAAAGTACAGCAAATTAGAGGCCCTTGGAAGCTTGGTGACACATTCAGATCTTTCCCTTCTTTAGAGTGAACATGACTCTATTAAGTCAAATAATCAAATGGTAGCCAGATTATGTTTTCTAAATTATACAAAAACAGTCAACCTCAAATGACAACAAGATGTATGACATTTTATATCTTAAAAGCCTGTGTCTCCTGATTAAATGAGTCTTCAAGATAACCCCAAAATATACATAGCTAGGTTTGAGAAGTAAACAGATATTCACACAAAATGATGCCTATCAGAGACACATTTCTCCCAGTGCATTAGGATCCCTGTCAAATTTTTTTGGATATTTTTCATTACATTTAAAATGTTATTCTCTTTCCTGATTTCCTGGTCATAAGTCCCCTATCCCATCCCTCACCCCTTCTTCTATTCCCCTCGCCAACCATCCCCCATTTCCTTCCCTCCAACATTCCCCTGAACAGGGGGGGTCCAGCCAGTGCAGCACCAAGGGCTTCTCCTCCCATGGGTGCCCAACAAGGCCATCCTCTGTTAAATATGCAGCTGTAGGCATGGGTCTGTCCATGTGTAGTCTTTGGGTAGTGGTTTAGTCCCTGTGGCTTCTGGTTGGTTGGTATTGTTCTTATGGGGTTGCAAGCTCCTTCAGCTCCCTCAATCCTTTCTCTAATTCCTCCAGTGGGGACCCTGTCTCAGTTCAATGGTTTGCTGCTAGCATTTGTCTCTGTATTTTTCATGCTCTGGCTGAGCCTCTCAGGAGACAGTTATATCAGGCTCCTGTCATAATGTACTGCTTGGTCTCATAGATATTATCTAGTTTTGGTATATACATTTCTTTAGGTGCTTTTCAGCCATTCAATATTCCTCATCTGAGAATTCTTTGTTTAGCTCTGTACCACATTTTTAATGGGGTTATTTGATTCTCTAGAGTCTAACTTCCTGAGTTCTTTGTATATTTTGGATATTTGCCCTCTATCAGATGTAGGATTGGTAAAGATCTTTTCCAAATCTGTTGATTGCCATTTTGTCCTATTGACAGTGTCCTTTGCCTTACAGAAAAGCTTTGCAGTTTTAGGAGGTCCCATTTATCGATTCTTGACCTTAGAGCACAAGCCATCAGTGTTAACGTTTTTATTATTATTAAATTACTTTATTTATTTACATTCCTAAAGTTGCCCCCCTTCTTGGTCTTCTCTTCCCAGGTCTTCATCCCATCCCTCATCCTTCCTGAAAGGGTGCTCCCCCACCTGCCCACTTATGTACACCCCATTCCTACTAACATTCCTCTTCCCGGGGCATCAACTTTCAAAAGGGTTAAGCACATCCTCTCCCACTGAGCCATATAAGGCAGCCCATGCCTGTGCCCGGGGCCACAAACCTTGTACACTCTTTGGTGGGTTACTTAGTCTTTGACACTGTGTTTCTTCCTGTGGGGTTACTCCCCTTCAGCTTCTTCAGTCCTTCCTCTGACTCCTTCATCTTGGTCTTCGACTTCAAGCCAATGGTTGGCTGTAAGGATTTGAATTTGTCTCAGTCAGCTGCTGGTAGAGTCTCTCAGAGGTAGAGTCTTGCCAGGTTCCTGTCTGGGTGCACAAACTAGCCTCAGTAACAGTGTCAGGATATGGTGTGCAGGCAAGGGATGGATCCCAAGTTAGGCCGGTCACTAGGTGACCTTCTTTCCATTCTCTGTTCCATTTTTGTCCCTGCACTTTCTTTAGACAGAAACAATTCTGGGTTAAAATTTTTGAAGATGGGTAGGTGACTCCCTGCCTCAACTGGGGTCCATGTCTATCTACTGGAGGTGGTCTCTTCTAGGTCTATCTTCCCACTGTTGGACATTTCAGTTAATGTCATCACCATTGAGTCCTGGTAGCCTCTCAAAACCCAGGTCTCTGGGACTTTTGCCCTGCCCCCAACCTAGCCTCCAGCTACATATTTCAATTCATTCTCCTGGGCCACTTGCCATCCCTCCTGTCTCTCTCTATACTTGATCCTGCTCCTTCTTTTTCCCTCCCTCTTCCCCTTCCCCACCCAATTTCTTTTCTCCTTCTGCTTTCCATGATTATTTTGTCCTCCTTCTAAGTAGGTTTCAGGTACTCACATTTGGGCCTTCCTTCTTGTTAAGTTTCCTAAACCCTGGGAGTTGTATGATGGGTATTCTGAACTTCTTGGCTAATATCCACTTATCAGTGAGTGCATACCATTCATGTCCTTTTGGGTCTGAGTTACCTCACTCATGATGATACTTTCATTTCCACCCATTTGCCTGCAAAATACATGATGTCCTCGTTTTTAATAGTGGAATAGTATTCCATTGTGTAAATAAACCACATTTGGGAGTACAAACCAGTATAACCACTCTGGAAATCAATCTAATGGTTTTTCAGAAAATTGAAAATAGCTTTACTTGAGGACCCAGCTATACAGCTCCTGAGAGTACACCTAAAAGATGCTCTGTCATAGCATAAGGACACATGCTCCACTATGTTTATAGCAGACTTATTTGTAATAGCCAGAAGCTGAGAACAACCCAGATGACCCCCAACCGAAGAATAGATAGAGAAAAATGTGGTTCATTTACGCAATGGAAAACCTATCACAAATTTTAAGAGTTTCCTTCCTTTTAGACTATGTTACAACCTATCACCCCATCACCCCCACCTCCCAAAAAACAGTCGTGTACTTATTTTGTCCTTTTCTGCCTTATTTCCAAATGAAGTTGTCAATGAAAGAGCTAAAATGCCCTCACCCATATAAGATTGACTTTGAAGACTCAGATGAAGAACTGAGATCAGGCACATTCCTTGTCAAATTTCTTTTGAGGTTACAGAGAATGAAGAATGGTTATGAGTAAGCAAAGCTAGTATGTGGAGGACTAGACTTTCTGTCAGATAGGGAAAATGCAATATTTATTTTAAAGCTCATTGGAACTTTTGAGACCAATGAAGAATTGAGTATGTTGGAAATACTTGTGAGAAGTGTCTTCCCCTCCAAGATGCCTCTATATTTGAAAGTTAACAATCTAAAACTGCCACACATTTCAGGCTGTTTCCTGAGTGCTGTAGCTCTGTGATGCATGTTAATCCCACCGTGGCTGCCTCCACCCCATTGTTTTCTTTATTAGGAAGCAAAGATCTCCATATGTTTCCTTGAAAACAGAATGACTCAGCCTTTCTATATTTAATGTGCCCTGGGATAGCTGCCTTCGAGTTTATATGCTGGTACAAGAACACAGCAATCGACTGTGACACCTTCTGTTGATGAAATGAAGAAAATGACCCTGGAGACAGAGTTTTATGTTCTGCTTGAAATATCCAGAAAATCGGAATCTGTTCAATGCTATTATTCACCAATATTCTCAAATATTGGCCCCTGCACTCAATCTAATCAAACAACGTAAGTGTTAAGATTGTTTTGATCAGTCAGGTCAGAGGGTTCTATCCCCTAATACCCATCAGCAACCAGTGGCATATTCACACAAATTCACAGTCGGCACTGAGAGGGAGAATTACCTGATGAGAGTCGCTTTGGCTTTTCCTATAGATCCAACGTGTCAGGATTACCTATTGCTCTATTATTTTCTATGTAGCCTGTGCCTTCAGTGCCTGTATGGACTGTGTGAACAATGTAGTGTCTAAGGATTAGATATCAACTAGAAACCTAGCATGAGAAAAAATGTGCTTATCAACCTCTAGTTTGGATACTTTAATGTTTCTAATTTAATTTTTTGTTATGAAGAACAATACAAGGACATTTAAAAAAAACTTTGGGCATAACCCTCCACATCTCCTGGTACTTTCCTCATCCTCTTCTCTCTCATTAGCTGCTTCAATCCCCACACAATTTCCCTTCTACTTCCACGTTGTGATGCAAAGTTCTTGACAAGAAGCCTCAGCAAATAAGGATGGCTAATTAGAAGTTCAATGCTGTGAGATTGGAATGCTGCAGATTTCAAACAATAAACCTTGGGCCATCTTTAACTCTGATATGCATTTTTTTTTTTGCTGTAATCACACGATGTTTATTGATAGGAAGCAGTGCACTGGGGTCGAGACTCGTATCCCATGCAGGGGTAGAGGAGTTCGACCCCGAGTAGCTGAAAGAAGGGGTATTTAAAGGAAGAAGCCACAACCCAAGGGGGTAGGTACAGCGTCACTGGAAAATGTCGAGAATACCAGTGAAAAATCACAGGAGTAGCTCCTGTTTCTCAAGATTGTTCTTTAAGATTTTAATCTAACTTTATGGTCAGCTAATTCCTGGAGCAGAGTCACTGAACTAGCTAACCTACATTTTTGGCTCTACTATGTTTGCTAGGGGGGTCTGAATTTTTCCTGGTCCTCAGGACAAAATGGTAACCAGCAGATTGGGAAAAGATCTTTACCAATCCTACATCCAATAGCAGGCTAATATCAAAAATATGCAAAGAACTTGAAAAGTTAGAATCTAGAGAACCAAATAACACTATTGGAAAATGAGATACAGGGCTAAACAGAATTCGCAACTGAGGAATGGATACAACACACATGGTACCTTTTTATTTACTTATTTTTAATTGATTAAGTTTTCTCTTTGACAAATCTGTACATGTGTTTAGTTCACTATTTACTCTCTCCACTTACCCTCTTTATGTCATGCCCACCCGTCACCCAGGCCATTCTCTCCACAAGCCCATTTTTCTCTTCATACATCTGTGCTTTATTCTGTGACCTAATGGTTTTTTTTTAATTTTTTTTATTAACTTGAATATTTCTTATATACATTTTAGTGTTATTCCCTTTCCCGGTTTCGGGCAAACATCCCCTCCCCCTCCCCTTCCTTATGGGTGTTCCCTCCCCACCCTCCCCCTATTGCCGCCCTCCCCCAACTGTCTAGTTCACTGGGGTTCAGTCTTAGCAGGACCCAGGGCTTCTCCTTCCACTGATGCTCTTACTAGGATATTCATTGCTACCTATGAGGTCAGAGTCCAGGGTCAGTCCATGTATAGTCTTTAGGTAGTGGCTTAGTCCCTGGAAGCTCTGGTTGCTTGGCATTGTTGTACATATGGGGTCTCAAGCCCCTTCAAGCTCTTCCAGTTCTTTCTCTGATTCCGACCTAATGGTTTTAAATAACACTGGCTAAATATCCATGAGCTAGCCACTGAAGTCTGACAGGCCCTGCTCATCATTCGGTACACGATTTTCCCTCTGACAGAATCTATCAGTTGCCAATAGTCATTAAGAAAATTTGGATTTCATTAGCCACTCCTTGGTCCATGATTAGCTATTAACAGGACAGCCTTATTCAAGCCCTGACCAGCAACCACAGCTGTTGTGAGGTTATATTCTCAATGTATAGCTTGCTCATGCCATAAAGATTGCAGTTCACATCTCTTATCCCTATCTTCTGGTGCCTGTGTGCTCTCCTCTTCTCCTTCTACTATGTTCTCTGAGCCATGGGCGGGGATGGAGGAGTGTATAAACATCCTATTTGTGGCTGAATACTCAACTGTCATTTATTCTAAGCATCTTGAGCAGTGGTAAGTTTGTGTAAGGACCACCATTTATTGCAAAGAGAACTTTCTGTAATTAAGCATGAGAGTATCACTTATCTACAGATGCAAGCATTAATATTTAGACTCTGGTATAATGTTAATTTTGCTAAACATCACAAATGAGATTCTATTCTAGAAACTATGATTTCCCCAACCATGGGTTTTCAACTGGGCTACAGTACCAAGTATATATTCCATCTGTGGAACAAACATAGAATATTATCTGAAAGCAATTGGTTAATCCCATAATAGTTGAGCCCCTACTACACTAATGGACACCTCTTGTCTGGCAGATTGTCCCTGTAGTTTTCAGGGTTCACATCTGGGTAACACCATCAGTGTGCTTTATGTCCCCTTAGCAGCTTACATAGCACCCTCCAGCACTATGAGAGCTACCCATCAGGAAGGAGACTCCTACCCAGCTAATCGGTTTCAGCTGGATTTCCCTCTTAATGGCCCTTTATTGTCTCCCTTCCTATGTGACCCAACATCATTGTGACTATTAAATAAATCCTTTAGAATATAGGAATGGGCCTTTAGTTTCCACCAAATGTGAAAGACGCTATCAGATAGCATCTGAGACTTATATCGGAAATTTCACAAGCACAAATTTAATTCTTGCTGAGAATCTTAGAATCACTGCCTATTCTTAACAGTAAAAGTCCATGCTCACTAAGTCTGTAGACTGCACCTTCTGAATGGTGCTTGTTCCCACCTTTCCCTATTAGAATATCTTAGTATAATTAGTTTCCCTCTCCCCATGCCGTGAACTAAGCCTTTGCCACATGGATCTGTGGGTGCTATCCAGACCCAGATTATATCAAAAAGAAAATTGTCCTAAAATATAGCTGCAAACTATGACACCTTAGATACTGTTAGCAGAGGGAGTCTCTCCAATGCAAACATTCTGATTTGCATACAGAGTAATATCACATTTTCTCCCTGTAAGACTTTTTATTTTCTGATAATATAGTCATTTTTGAGTGGTACCTTACTTCAGACAAGTTTGAGAACTTTCAATGTTCTAAATTTAGCCTGTGTTTTCTTATGTATTTGTCTTTATGGCAAAATACACACTGGTGTTTCAATTATAGTGGATTCTCCAGCTCTTTATTTTATTTTATTTTATTTATATGAGTACACTGTAGCTGTCTTCAAACACACCAGAAGAGGGCATCAGATCCCATTACAGATGGTTGTGAGCCACCATGTGGTTGCTGGGATTTGAACTCAGGACCTCTGGAAGAGCAGTGAGTGCTCTTAACCACTGAGCCATCTCTCCAGCCCCTCTCCAGCTCTTTTAAACCTACCAAACACATATTCTTTTTTGTTGCCAAGTCTATGTAGCTTGTTCCGGATGAAAACATTTACTTTTACTGACCATATTGTGTCTCTTTTTATATAAGTCTTACATTATCTATTAAAATATATTTGTGCTGGGTATTTTGTGTTTCTTAAGTTTGAGCCCAAACAGTTAGAACTTGTTTATTTTTCATTTCAGTTATTTTTGAGTACACACTTTTAATATTTTTTCAACTAAGTTAAAGATTAAGGAAGCACTGTTAAATGTCACAAGCAAGGATATAAAATCCACAGAAAACATTTGAATTGTAACTGCATAATCTAGGTCATTCTGCTCTAAGAGGCAAGTGTCTAGAGACTTAGACTTCCTGACAGCATAAGAAAAAACAGTAACTCAAGTAAAGCCTTCTCCTTTCACCGAAATTCTTCTCCTGTAATGTATAGTGTAACACAGAGAGAGCCAGTCAATGACCCAAGTTATTCTTGATAATCAGTACAGCAACTCGGCTCTCACCGTAGCAACATACTTTTTTCAATGTATAAAGCCCAACACTCAGTACTACATTCAGGCAACTATCATAGGAGGTTCCTGGACAGTCATCTTCACTTTGGCCAAGATAAACTTTCTTCTGACATCCATCACCCATCAGCTTTTCTTGGTTGACAAGAAGTGCTTCTTTTTAAAAAAAAAAGGAAAATCAGGATCCTATTAATGAAGCTTTTAAGTATTCTTAATGAGAATAAATTACCATCTTCAGAGGGAATATTTCAAAAATAATAATCAAGAGTAATTTTGAACTATTTTTGAATAAAGAATATGATTAAGCCAATTTCTCAAAAACTGTAAGAAGTGTTTTCTCATGTGATTTTAAAAATTAACTCTTAAGATTTTAAGCCAAAAGATTTGACTTAAGCTAAGTCCTATTTCCAAGGCCTTTCAAAGACCATAGTGGTGAAGGCAAATGAGATTGATATGCTTTTTAACAAAATAATTGTTTATGTATTGGTGTCTGGGAAGTACTCTGGTACATCTCTGTCTTCTGTGAGGATACAACAAATATATGTCCATTAAATTTTTTAAATATTCCATTTCTTAAAACATGAATGGCCAACGGGGATTTCATCTCTCAACGTAGTTAGCTCGATGCGTTTTCAGCATTGTTAAACTGCTCCACAACAACTCGGGTTCCAGTGTTCAGACACTTCCCAGCTAAATGACTGCTTTAATTTTCCCAGTGCCTGAGCCTTGTGCACTGTGTGCTAGTCCAGTTTAACACCCGGCTCAAATCTGACGACATAACTTTTTTCTATACCCAAAGACTGACAAGCAAAAGACAATCTTCAAAATTCTTTTTAGAGATGTCTGAAATCTGATTTTACTATGTTAACTGCACTTCCATGTGTATTTTTAAAAAGATGAAATTAAAAATTCAGAATATGCAGCATCAAGTGATTTCACAAGGACATGTTGAAGGTCTTAGTAAACATGGAATTCAGTATAAGTGACAGTTTTGGTGGGTATAGAATTTATTGTCACCATAGAAATTCCCTTCGTACCAGGTAAACCCTGATCTAAAGAAAACACCCAAGATTTGTTTCCTGTATTCTTCATTGCTATGTCAATGGAACGTTACAATTTTCCATATTCTTCATTGCTATGTCAATGGAACTTTACAATTTTCCGTATTCTTGGTTGCTATGTCAATAGAACTTTACAATAGATCTACGTTGAGTCTCTGTTCATTCAACATAATGACACTGGTAAATTTCTGGTTAATATCCAAACTGACCTGTCGCCGTGCATATTTTATTACAGTAAGTGTCTAATATGGCCACATCACATTTTGCTACCCTAGTTCCATTTTCTTCTTAACTCTGGGTTGTTGTCTGTCCCGGGCTATGATGCAAAACCTAAACTAGAAAGCTAAGTGTGATAAAATATAAAGCCTTGTAGCTATGAGTGTAGTTGCTAAGTTGTGTTTGAGTATATCTGAACTTAAGAGGTTTCCCTTCGAGCATCTGTGGTCCCTATGATATTTGGTGTCCCTGAAGGAATGAGTGGGAAGGGAAGTATCTCTGCGTCTAGTATTAGTTACGTTTCTCGTTGCTATGACAATCTTAACCTAAGGAAGAAGGAATTTGTTCTGGCTCCTGGTTTAGGGGACTCACTTCCAACATGGTCAGAAAGCAGCTGGTCGATCCCAAACATCCTCGGTAAGCAGAGAGGTGAATGCTGGTGGCTGCCAGACTTTGCTTCCTCCCTCTACTCCTTTATTCAGTCTGCACATCCAGCTCATGTGTAGAGTGGCCTGTCTGGGTTCGCCAAGAGGTATATCTCCTAGGTGTCTTCAATTCTATTCAAATTGACAATCACAATTAACTGTAACTACCCAACAAGCAGGAATAGAAATATCTGTCAGTGTAGTCCTTTCAACTGGTGCAGAGTTGATTCCCACACTTCTCTGAAAATTAGTGTTCAGTCTCCTTCCATGTGCTTATTAGACACTTGTCTATCTTCCTTGGGGGAAGTAGCTCTCTTATGCCCCCTGGCTTATTTGTTTTCTTCTTATTGAATTATAAAATGCATTTATGTTCTGTAGAAAACATTATCAAATACTTGTTACGATTATTTCCTCCAGAAGCTTGTCTGATTTTGCTTGTCGTTGTTGTTATTGTTGCTGTTGGTGGTGGTGGTGGTTTGTTGGTTGTGGGGGTTGTTTGTTGGTTGTTTTATTTTTGAGACGGTGTCTCCTACATAGTTCTGGCTGTCCTGGAACTCACTCACTATCTGACCAGGCTTACCTCAAACCTACAGACATCTGTCTGTCTATGTCTCCTCAGGGCTTGGATTAGAGATATATGCCACCATGCCTGCCTTCTATTTATTTTCTTAATGGTAAACTTTCATGAGCACAAATTTTTTGTTGAATTTTAGTTTCAAGGCTTTTACTTAACAGTACTGCAGAAAGCTTTTCTCAACAGCGGTAGAGACTATTTTACATAAACCTTCTGGAAGTTCTTTAGATTTTAGCTTCTGGTCCAAACGTATAATCTACGTCAAAGTACATTTTATTTATAGCATGGGATGGTGCTCTTTTCTTAATAAGTAAGAGGAAGCGCTGTTGTTGAAAACATGTTGATTTATCCAAAGAATTGCTTTGCTATTCCAATTTAAAGCTGTTTGCTTTGAAAATGCAAGGCCATTTCCGTGTTCTACAGAAAGTTTAAGGCTGCTACCTGGTCTCCAGTACAATGCCTGGGCATGAGTATAATTTCCTGAACTTTTCTCCTCTGATGGCTGGCTGGTGGGTGACTCATCACTTTAGATCAGTCTTGTAAAGTGTCTCAGTTCCACCTGATACAGTCAGACCTTAGCAAGTTACATCTGCACTTGCCGCAGAAGAGCCTTTTGACCGTTCCATCCCACGGTAAATCCAGGCTACTGTTAGCTCCCCTTCATTATCAAGCCTGCATTATGGGATGGCATCTCTCAGTCCTTCTGTGTTGCCTTCAGACTGCATTAGGCAGGAGTCTTTAGAGAGTTCTCTCAGTTCCCTGACTTAGACTTTCTGGGGAGTGAAGTCCTACACTAACATGGTCAACAGTACAGTGTTTCCTGTATACTGAATTCCAAGATTTCAAAATACTCCTCTTTCCAGCTGAAAGTCCAGTTGTTTTCCTGTCACATGTGGCAACTTCTGCTTTTTTATGGAAGATGGAGGTATGGGTTGGTTCCAGGTCATGAACATATCAAAACATCTATAAGCTCTTTAAAATATCCACATTTGTGTTACTCTGAACTGGTTTAGGATCCTTCTCTTACCTGTACAAGTAAATGTTGTTGTAAAAATATAAAAATAAAAGAAGTATTATTGACTTTTACCACACTAGGTCCACACTGCGGTGCCCCAAGATATCTGCTAAATATCTTGGCGGAAACACATCCCAACTCCTCAGCGGCCCAGAGTCTCCTGCCACTGCACACTTTCCTACACTCAAACCCTCACATAAAAGAACACAACACAATAATCTTTGACCCAATTGGTAAGATATAATTGCCCACTTAAACTTACAAAGCCCAGTACCATCCATCCCTTAAGAACATTGATAACAACCTGTAAATACACAGAGCAGAATCTTAACATCACCTGCTATGGCTTCTCCCCTCTCTCCTGTCTTCTGTCTGCCTCTTCCTCTCTTCTCATCTCCTCCTCTTCCTTCAAACTTCTCTCCCGCTCATCCTTCCTTCTCCTCCAATGACAGGCCTCCTTCTATCCTGTACCTGCCCCTCACCTGTACTTTACAAATTCAATGGGGAGAAGGTTCTGGTGAAGTCACCAGATTCCCGAGTATGTGACTAGGCAGCTGTCCTTGGGGCAGTGGAATTAGCACCAAAATACAGATAACTTCAGGGCAAACCACAACAAGTAAAGATTATACACTAAGTAGTAACCACAATAAGAGGCTGCTCCACATGTTCACTGGGGGACAATGTTCACATCTCTACAACAAACACATGCTGCTTAGCAGTTTACACAGCAATGCTGAATTACATGCATTGATATGACAGTGTATATCATGGGATCATGGGATATCAAGGGTGCAAATTCTCATCCATTGACAAAAGTAGCCAATAGAAGGAGTCTGGAATTAAAAAGAACGAGGACAGGTGGATCAGGCATAGGTCAAGGCCATCATGTTTGTTACTTGTTTCATGAAAAGAAGATCATCTATGTGGAGTATGTTTACTAAAATTGGGACACATATTAAACACAGCACATCTCTCTTCTCTCCCTTCCCTCTCCCCACCCCGTCCTAGATGCATTTTGTGCTGAAACATAATTTCTCAATTTTGAATAATGGCGAGATGTTAGCACTTTCATTTTAAGTAGGGGGAGGGAGAGTCATCGGCAGGAAGGGAACAGTTCATGAATAGACTGAGATGTGCTTCTTTTTGTAATGCCAGCTCACAAGTTTAGATAATCACAAACAACAGATTGCTCCAAATAAATGTTCCGTCTCTCTAATACACAGTGCAGGTAAAAACAGCACTAAGAGCAACATTTCAGAGGAAAATAAGTCATAATGTAAGAGGGAAAGGCACACAGTGTAGGGGGAAGCCGAACAGGCCCTGTTGTTTACTTGAAATGGGCACTAAATAGTCTGTAAAAAAATGAGAAAATGAGTGAAGGATAAGATAGGGTAGTTTATTATTATGATAATTTATTATTTATGTAGACTTAGTTGAGGCCTTCCTGTATTGCCAAATTATTGCAAAACATCATCTTACGCTCAACTCAAGGTTTATGAACAAATGATTGGCATTTCTTTGTCTTCTGTGCGCGCGCGCGTGTGTGTGTGTGTGTGTGTCTGTGTGCACAGATGTGTACATATGTGTGTGTGCCTGTGTGCATCTGTGTGTGCTTCTGTGCATGTGTCTGCGTGTGTGTGTGTGTGTGTGTGTGTGTGTGTGTGTGTGTGTGTGTGTGTGTGTGTGTGAGTGCGGGCAATGCACATTCCTGAACATTGGTGGGGCTAAGAGGACAATGTCCAGTGAAGTCCTTGTTTTGTACCTTGTTTGAGACAAGGCTTCTTTGTCACTGCTGTGTGTGCCAGGTGAGCTGCTCCACACCCTTCTGAGGATTCTGTCAGCTACACCTCCCATCCTGCCACTGGGATTGCAGGTGTGCAGTACTATGCCTAGATCTCCTGGGTTTGGGGGATCTTAAGATCCTCTTGCCTTCAGACTAAGTGATTTAGCCACTAAACTGTGTCCTCGATATTTTAAAAATCAAACTGTTTATTTGCAGGATTCCACAGAAAAGTGTTTCAGAAAGAGCAAATACTTTTTGATCTGTCATCAGAACTACACCATTCAGGAATCAGTAGAATAGATCAGGCATGGAATCCCTCTCCATTCTCATCTCTTCCTACTTAAGAGAAAATTTGGTAATAAATTAGACTCTCTTATTTATCTTTCAGGTGTTTTCAACACACCTATTGCTAACTCTTCCTTTTATATGCGATAGTTAATATTTTTTACACATGGGGACGATTCAATCCAAATCATGGCCAGAAGCTGGTGCTCTTGAGACCAAGGCTTAACGTCTTGTCCTTAAGTAAATACTGTTATCTTGGCTCAAAGGAAACATGTCTAAAAGCACCAGGCTCCTATATTTGCAGAAGCCAAATCTCATGACATCAGCACTGACCAGTTAACAAAAAGTGCACTTTACACAGATATACAACATACGAGACCAGAAACCCCAGTCCTTAGACCAGCATCGTCTCTTCCTACAGGCAGGAAGTGAGCTTTCATACCTAATCTGTTCATTGACAAGTAAACTAGATCTAAGGAAAAGAAAGGATTCAGGCGTTCAGTGGTGCCAGCCTTGGAGCTCCGAGCAGTCAACATGCTTGCTTCTGTGAGAAGCACAAACCATATTCAGTCAGACAAGACAATGCCTCTGGGTTGCTAGCATTCATGCTTCAGGGAGAAGCTTAAGCCTTATTCAGTATGATAAGCCAACCTTTAGCCATAATATCTTTCTCCTAAGTGAAAATACACAGGCTTCCATTAAGTCTGTGAGCATCTCTGAGGTCCTTCGTCTCATTCCAGTTAGGACCAGTGCTCAGGACCTCTGAGACACTCCATTACACAAGCTGTGTAGGTACACGGACTCTGTCAATACAGGTGACTGTGCTCACAGGGTCTTTCAGAAACTGTGCATCACAGAGTATGACTTCCTCCTTTATTTCTCTTCCCACCCATCCTGTACCATCAAATCTCCATATAATTTCTCATTAGCATTGCTAACTGCATTCACGGAAAGAGAAACGTAGATAGATCCAGGGAAAAAAATGAAAAGAGACCCAAAAAGACTCTAAGACTGTATGTGGGAGAGTAATCATTTAAAAACTCAATTAGCTAAACTTTTGGTGAAATAATAAAGTCTCAATGCTTTACACTTCAAGGTAATAGGACACATCATTTTAAAACCAAAAATGAACCAAAAGCCTTCCTGGAGGAAAGATGCATGAATTTAAATCTAGGTTATGGAGTAGTTTTCAACAAAGTCTGCAAGAGCTGGAATCATGAGGAAACACCTGGTAAGACTGATGTCCACTACACAGGCGTTAAAGCCTCTAGCCAAGGTCTGGGAATCCAAGCTGAATGGTAGAACTCTTGCCTGGCAATCACGAGGTTCCCTGCTTTCACAGCCTCCTTTAAATAGCTGAGATTTCAACGAACATCTAACTCAATTCCACGCAAAGCTAAGGGTGCTGACAATTCCTAGTTGAGAAAAGTCTAGAACTGAGAACTCAGGAGTAAGGCTCAGAGAGAATAGAGGATCTTGTAAGCCTGAGACAGGTGGAGCGTATATAATGCACTCCACTCTAAGTCTTCGTATAAAGATCTTAACAATTAGCAGACGGAATCTCTGTGGATCTGCTCAGCTGCTCTCCTGGAGAGTTGATGTAGAACGGTCTGTGGTTAATGTGGAAACAGAACTAGAGGGAGGTACAGACGTCTACAGAAACATGAGAAGAGGAGAAAGGTCTCCTCTCAACACTGGTGGGTTTTGTTTTGTTTTGTCTTGTCTTGTTTTTTTTTTTCTGAGAGGCATGTATTTTAAAGGAAGAACTTAGCTCAGGGTACTCACTGAGGTAAATGCCTCATAACTACAAGTGTAAAAAAGAGTAAGATGAGTTTTTTTAATCATTTTTATACATTAGTAATAATGTATATTGTGTTGATATGCTAAACTATAGTAGTTCGGTGGCTACTAAAATGAGGCTCAAGATAAAGGGTAAAATAGCTTATAAAATATTTTATATATGAAAATTTATGTAGAAAAGAATGTGTTAAAAGTTGATTAGTGGTTATCTCTAAAGGTAAGCGTGTAGTTTTAAGATTTTTCATTCATTAAATGCAAAATTGTCTAATTTCCCATCACAAACATATAGGGTTTCTGAGTTAAGGACAATTTAAAACAATGATGATGTCCTTCACAGTAGCCAATTCATTGCTACTCAGATCAACTCTGGTGGTGGCAAGGTGGTGGCAGTGGACCTCCTCAATACCAGCCCAAATGTTCCTGGTTCTCCAAAGAAAGGCACCCATGCACACGTGTGCACACACACACACAGCCTTTATATTTTAACATGCCTTAAACAGCTCAATGGTGGGGCCACTCCCAAACCTCCACACACTCCCCTCTGATATTCCTGAATTATTACTTACTAAAACCTCTAATCCATCTGGCTGCCTCAGACCCAGACCTGCCACCCCCTCAGGCTGAATTTCCCAGCATCTACATGACAGCTATGTTCTCTGTCCCAGTCTCTTAGCTGGCATGGCAGCTCGCCACCTTCCTTTTTTTTAATTGGATATTTTATTTATTTACACTTCAAATGTTATCCCCTTTCCTGGTTTCCCCTCCAGAAACTCCCTTCCACCTGCTTTTATGAGGGTGCTCCCCCACCCACCCACTCACCCAACCACTCTTGTCTCCCTGCCTTGGGATTCCCCTATGCTGGAGCATTGAGCCTTCACAGGACCAAGGGCTTCTCCTCCCATCAATGCCTGATAAAGTCATCCTCTTGTGGATGGAGCCATCGGTGGCTCCCGGTGTTCCCTTTGGTGGATGGTTTAGTCCCTGAGAGCTTTGGGGAAGGAGGTGTCTCTGGTTGGTTGATATTGTTGTTCTTCCTATGGAGGTGCAAACCCCTTAAGCTCCTTTAGTCCTTTCTCTAACTCCTCCATTGGGGTCCCCATGGGTTCAATGGTTGTCTGTGAGCATCCACCTCTGTATTTGTCAGGTGCTGGCAGAGCCTCTCAGGAGACAGCTATATCAGACTCTTGTCAGCAAGTGCTTCCTGGCATCAGCAATAGTGACTGGGTTTGGTGTCTGTCTATGGGGTGGATCCACAGATGAGGCAGTCTGTGGATGGCCTTTCCTTCAGTCTCTGCTCCATGCTTTGTCTCTGTATTTCCTTTAGACAGGATCAATTCTTGGTTAAAAATTTGGAGATGAGTGGGTGGCCCCATTCCCCAACTGAGGGCCTTGCCTAACCTCTGGATATGGTCTCTACAGTTTCTCTCCCCCCCCTTCCTGCTCCATCCACAGTTCCTTGCCAGGGAATCCTAAAATCCTGCCTCTGTCTCCTGCCCAGCCATTGACTGCTGGCAACTTTATTTACCAATCAAACCCAACTTGGGTAGGGACCCTCATGGTCAGACATTCGGATTCTCATGCAATTTTGGAGACCAAATCCACAACGGGTATCAGTTAGGATAATGAACACAGCTATGTCCAAAATCAGAGTAGAAGAAAAGTGGAGTTTGTTCCTCTGTCCCTCAAACACCCCAGCCAGTGAGGTGGTTGTGAGTCTAAAGTACATTTCATCTAAAATAAATGTTTCCTGCTTTAACTTTCCCAACTTTAACTCTGTATGATTTATCGCAACCTTCAAATAAGGTATGGTGGAGATTTCTGGCTTTAGTATCTGCTTGTTTAGTTACAAAATGAACACACTCATGTTTTGACCCCGAGGATGTCAAAAAGAGAAGATAGCAATTTCCTAAAACCTCCATGTGTTTGGGGGAAACAAATTAGGCTTTGTCTTGGTGACATGATGGTGTGGCACTAGGAGGGATTTTGCCATAAACTAGGCAGAAGGGGGTCACCAGTTCTTCCAAGGGAAGAAGATTCATGAAGAACCTTGGAGTAGATGTGTCTTTATTTATTTTTCTTGATTAGATAAATTTTGATGCAGTAAAGAGGAAAAAATGGCTTGGCTAATGAGGTTAGGGGTGGGGAGAAACTAAAATTAAAAAACCAGAAAGATGAGGATGGCGAGCTAAAGTGGAACCACTGACAGCTTCCGATACAGACCTTGTCATTCCGTTTCAAAGTCAACTGTAAGTTTGTAAATTAATCTCAGTAATCCAAGGCCTTGTAGTTCTTCCCTATCTTTTCCTATGATATCCATTGTTTAATCTTCTAGTGGAGCCTAATGCTGATTCAGTTTTCTATTTCTATGCAATATAAGTCCCCCTCCAGAACTACTAATCAGAATTGTGTAAATTGTGATCAAACATCCTTTCCTGGATATACAACAACATCCTAGAAATCACAAGGTAAAATGTAATCCAAGGATGTTCTATTAAAGAATTGTGTTAAAATATGAATAGATTTATGTGATAAGGACCAAAATGGAGGGGTGTGTGTGTGTGTGTGTGTGTGTGTGTGCGCGCGCGCGCGCGTGCGCACGTGCGCACGCCCTTTTTTTTCCAGACCCTTCTTCTTTGGGGGGCTGGTAACATAAGAACTGTATAGATATTCCAAGGATGCATATGCCTTTCAAATCTATTCACTTCTTACTCCATGGCTCAATGAAATGTTTTGCCCTGTTTTGTTACCTTAACTGAGGGGTCTCTTCACTCTATAGGCTTTGACATTAATTGAGATTCAGAAGAATAAAACATTCAAGTCAAGAAGAACCATGAAACATAGATCACCAAGACTCATAGGGCTCACCTGAGACTTAGGGGAGCCAAACACATACTAGAAGATCTGTTTGTTCATACAATGTCTCTGTCCACCCTCTTCCTTGTACATACATCTTTCTCAGAAACCTCTTTGGACAAGAGGGCACTGGCTGAAATTTGTGTGGTAAATCCGGGGATTCTGAGATGACCCTTTGAGGGAAGTGTAGGTAAAAGAATCCAACGGTCCTGCAGGAAATGGCTGCAGAACTAGAGTGACATACAAGTATCTGGAGTGATACATTCTGTGCTTACAGAGGGCCTTTCTTGTTGACTTAAAAAATAAAACAACTCTGGGTAAAGTAGAGCAGCTTATAAAACACCACTGTGGCCTCAAAATGTCATTCGAATTTTTCAGAAATGTGTGTGTAATGTCATAAAGAATCTAAGCTATACTCGGAGACTACCTGACACGTGCATGGCCATGCCCCTTGATAATTCCTCTCAGAACACAACAGCTTTCACCTTGAGTGAGCCAAAAGAATTCCCTGGAAGATTGTTGAGGACCAATTCATGTGGACACTGCCCTCCTTTTCAGGCAGGCGCCATCATCCCTGATTAGTTCTTTCTCATGTGATTCTTGGGGCCCTGGAGGAAAATCACCTGAAGTAACAATTTTGTTATTAAGTTGCTTGCAGAAACACCAGACAGAAAAGATCAAATTGCTAGGTTTTAAGGAAGGCGGTGATGGGGAAAATAATAAATAATGTTCTTTCTCTAAGAAAAAGCAGTTTGCAAGGTACTGGAGATCAAAGACCATAATATATTTTTTTCTCTCCAGTGTACCTACATGAGAACACTAAGTGCTGAATAGGGTGCTTGTGTGTTTCTACTACTCTGTGAGAGAGGGTGAGTGAGGTGGCCACAGCACAAGGGCACAGAAGCCAGGATGAGAAAATGGGGGTACAGAGTTGAAAAGAAAATTACAGCGCTTAGGTTAGAAATCATTGAATAACACTGCGTACCCACTTTGTGTTTCCTCTTTCAGGAGCCATGTTTCATCCTTGTGGTCTCTCTAACATATCCATGAACATAGATCTACCAGTGTGATGTTATACACTGCTCTGTAAAGCTAGATGTTAGTTTATAGTCTTCCTCTACTATGTAATTACACATGACATCGGAGAAAAAAGTTGGTGCTACCTTGGAGTAGAGTAGAAGGAAGGAGGACAGGTGTAAAACAGGGAAGACATTGACCACTGAGTCATGAGAGCACAGACAGAAACTATTCAATACAAGTTTAAGATAGCGCATGGCATCCACAGACTGTAGGCAGCGATATAAACTAGAGTTCATCCTCTTCAGAGCTTCCGAAGCAGTATCCTGAACATGGAATCCAATAACTTAAGTTCAATGTGAATCCTCCAGATGAATCCAATGTATGCTGGCACTTGTGAGCCACCATGGCAGGCAATGGTGGCCATGTAAGGTGGGAAGATGGGATGTGGTGTAATGAGTAAAGAGAGTGGAGAACATGGAGTAGAACCAACATACATGCCAACCCTTCTACTGCTCTTCAGTCCCTTATTAGGTGCACCCTTCACATCCGTCTCTCCTGCCTCACTCCCTACATGTCTGTGAGCTCTGACCTGTTATAGTGCACTTCATATTGACATATTTTCATGTTTGTTCTTTTAAATTTGCAAACCATCTCCCATGGTGGGCTTTCCTTAAAATTGGAAATTTACTTTTCAAATTTGTGGCAAATGCAATAAATTGTTCATCATCCTAGATTTGGCTTCTACAGAGCACAGTTATTTCTAGAACCTAAGTCTACTCTGCTCCCACAGTATATGACCAATGAACAGTCATTGGCTTTGACTTTGCCATCTATTAACACGGTTAATGCTCGTATCCTTGTTTTAGCAATGGCATATTTATTACAACAAAATAATAATTATTTTCCATAGAAAGTGTGCTTCTGGATATGTGTTCTCCAGATGGTTTTTAATCTGTTGTGCTTAATTTTCAGTGGTCAGTCACAACACTTGAAGAAAGTTGCATGTTTGGACTGGGTGCATCGAGGCAATGCTGTGACTTCCAAGGAGAGTTCTGAGGCTCCATGAATCTCCTCCTGATATACTCTCAAGCTCAGGAGTGCTCAGGGTAGAGTAGTCATTTCGTTCTTAATGTACAGTGCCTGTCTCTGTAGCTCTGTGTCTTGAAGTGACATTCTATTAAAGGTATTCCTGACATAAACAGGATTACATGGTAATAGGAGAATTAAATAAGAGTTATGCTTAGCTGTTAACCTTGAGCCTAACAGTGTTGAAGAGAAAGCACGGCCAACGTTTTTCTTTCCATTTCTTTTTACATCGTGATCTACTCAAGTAACAATTTCAGCAACTGAAATCTATAAACCAGTGCCCATGTTTTCTATCGCTTTTGTTTATTTTCATCTGCTTAAACTTTCTCAGTGGTGAAAATATGGTCATAGAATCGAATGAGTGCTCCATGCTAGCTTCGACTGTAGTGTTTTCTTAATTACAAGCAGCAGCTAGCAAAGGGTCCTGCCTCTGTGGCTCAGGGATAAGAGCCTGGAGGCTTTCGTGAGACAGCGCCATAAAACAAACTGAAAGAAGAAATCCTCTCCTCCGCGACAGATTCCAAAGTCCTCAGCCACCCCAGCTTTCCTGACACTTAACAAGCTCTAATGCAAAGAATGCTCTTTGGTTAGACTTGAATGCAGTGCAAGCCTCATGTATTTGATTTTTGACTGACATGAGAAGGTCATGGTGTAACAGAAAGTACCCAGGCTCACACATCCATTCAATAATCGGTGTGGACAATGTAAGCAGTTGAGTTCTGCAGTGGTGACAGGGTGAAAATATTGCAGTTCTCATTCAAAGGAGGTAGACAGTCTCTAATATACAGAATAGCTTTTAGATGAGTTGGGGTGGGGAAAGAAGGAGCTGGAGAATATTTTGTTCAGTGTAGAGGCAGCAATCGATAGAGCTGTTACAAGTAAATATTGAAAGAGAAATGGGTGAGAGAAGGGACAGGGGTCAGGTTGGCTTAAAGTCAGTAGTCTGCTAGGCAACAGCAAAATGTAACAAAAGCATTTAGTTATCTATTTTGGAAGATTACTGGTGCACACAGAAGTAGGAAAGTTTACAATTCTGATCCTACCTGGAACCAGGAAGCACTAAAACGAACGTAATTTCTCCAAGGAAATTATTGACATAATAGCACTGTGCTTGTTTTCAGCCTGAGGCTAGAAGGGTATGAGTGGAAATCCTACAGAAAAACTACACTACTGCAAGAGGAAATCTGAATGTGAGCAAAGGACAGGGTTGGAAAAGAAGTCACCTACTTCTACCAGTTCTACCAGAACTGTGAAATCTAACTTAACTCACAGCAGCCTTGCTAGTCAACAATACCATAATGCTTTGCACAACGTTAAAACAGACAGGCCCAGGCAGTTAAGTATTTAGCCAGTGTACGGTGACTAAGAGCCCATCTACTTCCCTGTCTCTCCGGATGCTATCTGTCTAGTCATGTCTATGGCTTCCTACAGCATCTCAGAGGCAAAGGCTCTTTGGTGGCAAATGTTACAGCAGCCTGTCTGCTCAAAAGTGTATCCCCAGAACCTGCCAGAGCAGTACACCTATGGGGAATTGTTCAGTAAAAATGCAAATTTGGACAGTATCTTCAGTCACACCTTAAACATACATGTACACTTTACAAATGTGCTATGATGTGACCGCCTGGCTTGATATAAGATCTGGTATGTCCTCGAAGCATTCTTTTCTTTAGAATTATTTTATTTTACCAACTACTGAATATATGAGTGAACGTGTGGGTGTGAGTTTGTGCACTTGAGTGCAGTTAGTCACAGGGGCCGGAAGAGGGTTTTGGAACCCCAGAGCTATAATCAGAAGCAGTTGTAAGCTGCAGGCTGGAAACTAAAGTCAGTCATCTGGCAAGAGCAGCGCATGCCTTTAACCCCTGAAACACCTCTTCAGCCCTCCTAGAGGCATCCTTAAATGCCCCTGAGTCATGAAAAATGCCCAGAATCTGTTGAGGATATGATCCTATTTCCGAAAATGTCTTTATGGAATTCTACACATTGCTACGCACAGTTACATTGCTATCTTAGATGAGGAGACCCCTGAATCCTACACATGGTCAACTAGCCATGTATTCCCTCCATGTTAACATATTTCCTGATAAACAATGAAGGCAACAGAGGACTCAAAACCAGCTCAAAAAAAAAAAGAAGAGTTTACTACACAAAAAAATGCTTTAAAATGGCAATCTGAGTAACTGCTTAAAATTTAGGAAAGTATGTGTGAGGGGCACAGGGGACGTCTTAGTACTAGGATTGTTTTCATATAATGATTGATGGTACACAGCCATGAGGAGTACAGATGGGCCTTTAGTTGGTTTTATCACTGTTTCTGAATTCTTGACAATGGGGCTCCCTAAATCCTGTACCTGAAGCTTCTGTCATTGGTCCTTTTTATTACTGCTTGCAAATATTAATTCAATGGGCACATTTGATATCTTTCTTTTTTAGAAGTAAACTTGACTATGGTCCAAAGTGAATCTCTCCAGGGGCCAAAGAACCCTCCAGAACATCAATTTCTTTTAATAAGAAGTCTGATTTCCAATCCAATGCTTCAAAGGGTTCTGATAGCGCCATCAGGAAGATGTGGAACTTTTCTGGATCTGCAGTTAGCAGCCTTTTCTAGCATGTAGTGCTCCATTTGGCAAACACACTCTCTAACCCAAGCAAAGAATCTCTTCGGTTAAAGAGCTATTCAGCTGGAGAGCAGGTAAGCAGTATCATTGCAGCCATTTAGATGGATGTCCTGCGGGAGAGTGTGTTGCCAGCCTACACTTCACAGGGAGAACACTGAAGAAGCAGGCTAAGGGACCCCCATAGAGAGGGACCGTTAAGTATACTGCCTTTTGCTTGCTGTTCCGAACTGAATGCTTTGTAAAAGTACTGCTTCTCTGTGGTTTTCACACCTTAACAACCCCAGGGACACCAAAGGCTAATGTCCTTGTGAAACAAAGAAAGAATTCCATCTCTTCAGGTGGAATGTTTGAAGCCATGCAGCTGCCTTTATTTATCCATAAATATAGTTCAAACATCTTGCTTGTCAAAAGGAGATACTTTTTCTTTTGCTATAAAAAGGTAATTAATTCAGGTTGGATAAACTTACTAGTACATTTGCCTTGTGGGAAGAGTCTTTGGGGAGAAGAAAGCAGAAGAGAATTACAAAAAGAAATAGTATCAAAATCTGAACCAAAAATATGAACTTAAGTGTAATATTGAACTCTTGAATAAGACACAATTTTCCACCCCAAGTATTACACTCATGTTTATTTAAAAAGAAATACAAGTGGCAGTAGCTCATAAATATACACGCAGCTGACTTTGGACAAAATTTTCAGGTCGTTTCTTGTTGGATTTTTTTTTTTTCATTTTACACATCACTGACAAAAGTCAAATATTTCCAAGACTGTTCTCATTGAATCAGTGCCCAAGAGAGACAAACACTCTCACAAAATAAAATAATACAGATGAAAGTGCTTTGTGAAATATAAAGACACACACCTGTATAAAAGAACTATTACTATTATCATCACCATCCTGGTGCATCCTGAGAAGAGGGCTTACAGACACATTGGTAGCTTTGACCTTGTTAATTCGTCTTAGGAAATGGAGCTTGGCTGAAGACCAATTATCATCGAGTTCTTTAGGAGAGATAATATCTGCCACCCAGAACCATCCACTCTCTGACATTGTTATTTCCCTTCTAGGCTCTTTACTGTCATGAACTGAGAAATGATTTTTCCTTCCTCTGCCCCTGCCTCTTAAGCTTCCACGTCCACTGAGCCTTGGGATATCTGTCCCCAGTGGTATGTATGGCTAATTTTACTTCAAATGTTCTCTCTCTCTCTCTCTCTCTCTCTCTCTCTCTCTCCCCAGTTATATCCCACCTCCTTCATTTCTCATTCCAACTCTTCCCGGTTACCACTCCACTTCATGGGCATTGCTCTGCTTGGTTTTTCCTGATGAGAATAAGCAGTTATCTCTTATCTTAAACAGTTTTCAGTGATGTAGGATTTAGAAAATCCTCCATTCAAACAGCCTTTTGTTTTAGGGTTTTACTGCTGTGAGCAGACACCATGACCAAGGCAAGTCTTATAAAGAACAACATTTAATTGTGACTGGCTTACAGGTTCAGAGGTTCAGTCCACTATCATCAATTCAGGAACATGGCAGCATCCAGGCAGGCATGGTGCAGGGAATGCTGAGAGTTCTACAGCTTCATCTGAAGGTTGCTAGCACAATGCTGACTTCCAGGCAGCTAAGACGAGGGTCTTAAAGCCCACACTCATAGTGACACACCTACTCCAACAGCGCCACACCTGAATATAGTGCCATTCCCTGGACTAAGCATATACAAACCATCACATCTTCTTTGTCCAAAGATTTTTTTTCTCGCACAGACCTTTCCTGTCCCTTTAGAGCCTGATGCTTCATTGTACGCATGCCCCTGACTCTTTCAAGTCCCACATGTTGGATACAGGGATGTCACAGTGAGTAATTACTTGCTCAAACTGTTGTCCATTCAGTGTTCCAAGAAATTATCTAACGGTAGAGATGACGCTCCCACTCAGTGATAAATTTTATGAGCCTGATATTTATCTATAAGTAGACTTTGACTTAAAGTCTTTTGTTCAAGGTACCTTTTTTTTATGTTACAATGAGTCTTCTTTCTATAGGATAGACAGGAAGTCATTACTGTAGTTCAAGCAGGCAGTTACTCTTTCATTAACACACTTTCTTTTCCATCTTCCCTCTCCTGGTTATCCTGGATTCTCTTTTGCTCTAGGAACACTGACTAGAGTGTTGTGGGCCAGTTCTCACTCCCCCTCTAGCTCATCTCCTATCCACTGACAGCTCAGCTCACCTGTCACTTTCTTCAAGAAGTGCTCTTTGAACGAACACCTTGAATCAACATGACTCTCCTTGATCCCCTTCAAGATTAGAATTAATGGACACAAAATAAGACCTCGGAAAAAGAGCTGGGTAATAAAAAGCTTCTACAGGATTGTGAGCTCAGGAAGGCTGACACTATGGCCTTCCTATAGCATTTGTTAAAATGTTCAAACAGAGTAGATTCCCAATAACTAAGGTACCAGTATAACCAACCTGGTGAACGTTTAGTGAGAGAAAAAAGTGATCATGAAAATGAAGGTAAGTGACTTGGATATGGATGCTGCCTTCTGTGACAATAGTCCAAAAAGTCTGACACCATTTCCAAAGGCTAAACATAGCAGCTTTCAAATCTGCTTCTACGTTACAATGGTCTTTAATTGGTTTCTTTAATCACTATTTCAAAATTTAGGGTTGAAGGAATAAATTATAGGATACAAGCCTGTCTCTGTTTCATTAATTTTCTTCTTCGTTGTGTTAGGTACACAATTAAGACCAAGGGACTCTTCAGACAGCTAAATATTTTTCATAACACATCCTTATTGAGAGCACAATTCAGTCACTAGACATGTTCAGAAATACTAAACCAAATCTCCTTGGAAATCGGAGTACCTCTGGGCAAAATATTTAGCCATTGTATGCATATGTTAAACATAAGTTAAGCATAAGTCTCTGAATGCAGGTGGCCTATGTTGAGTTACATGCTCACCCAAGAGAAGGAACGGGAATACACTCTCTGGGATTTCTTGTTGCTTGGGGGCGTGAGGGAACAATCACATTACTTGATTTTTATATTGGGTATGTCTGTTTGATTTTATAAGTTATTGAATTTGTCATCTATAAACTACAACATCAAAGCATATAATTCCCCCTTTACAACTACAGTAACAACAGCAGAAGAAGGAAAATCTATTGATTTGCTCATCTCAGATAAAGAATGAGATTCTATGAAACTAGACTTGTAATTGGGTTATAAAATTCTCTTGGCTCACAAATTACTTATTAGTTACGCTTGTATTTCTATGTCACACCTTGGAGTCCTTGTACTTTATTACCAGAGAGAGCAAGCCGATAATATCCTCTCATACATCTATTGTTCCTTTGCTTGAAATAAAGAAAATTCAAGAATGTATCCATCAACAGTACGTTGGATTATCAGTCTAATTTTTATTTGGCTGACCTTATCCATTTGCCATTAGATATATGATTTTGTGCTTCTTTCATTATAGGAATATATGATATATTTTCAGCAATTAGGTGAGACATAAACACGGTATTCCCCAAGGATTTAACTCTGGGTTGGCCAATGGAGGGGTGTGGAAAGTCTGGATTTTGAAATAGACGTAAAGGTTTGATTTTAAGAGCAGAAAGATGAAGTTAAATTCAGTGATGGTGCATGATCACTTTCTCTCTTACGGTAACTAAAATGTGACTGTGTATGACTATTTCATACCCACGTTATTTCGAGTTAAAGAGTTTTAACAACTATACACTCGAGTTTTCTAAAATCGGCTGTGGCATGTGACATTTCCGAGGCAGTAACTGCGAGTACTGGAACATTCCAAACTTTAAAACGAACCTCTGTTTGTTTATACAACACGAGTGGATTATTAGTCACTATCAAATACCATCGGGGATATGACTAGCATTTTGATCTCCCTTTCCTCAGATAAACAAACACTGGATGGGACCAACTTTTCTTTAGCAATTAGACTGGAAAATTAAAGTTAAAAATGGTACACTTTCACTATTTTCTAGCAATGGGAATGCTAGAAAGCTTACTAATTTTAGACAGAAGAGTGAAGAACCTTAGTAAGGATTATTAATAGTTATTTTAAGTTGCATTTAGTTATTGAATACATGTGAGTATACATGCGTATTGTGTGTCCTGGTCTACCACTCCCCTCCACATCCTCTTACGACAGTGTAAGCCATTGAACCAGCATCCAAGCCTGTGGACAGCAAGCCACAAAGATCCTTCTGTTCCTCCACAAAGTGCAGGGTAGACATAGCCATGGCTGACTTTCTAAGGATGCTAGGGATGCAAATGTGGGCCCTCATATTTGTGAAGCAAATATTCTCACCCCAGAGCCATTTCTCTAGCACCTATGAGCAACTGTGTATTTGTCAAACCAAATGAAGTTGAACAAATCAGACCTTTTAAAAACTCAAGAAGTGTGTGTGGTATTAAAATTTGTGAGAATAAAATAAAACTGTGAAACGCCAGTGTAAACATCAGTTTTCTGTGTATTTTTGCACTTTCTTTGAAGAACTATCACCCTCAAACAAACAAAAAGATGCCCTTCATTTGTTGCAATCTGTGAAGTAGGGAGTGGGAAGATGGCTCAGTTGAGAATGTGCTCACCACACTTTCATGAGGACTTGAATCCAGATCATCAGCTCACATATAAAATGCCAGAGATGGGGCAAGTGCCTGGAATCCCACTTGTATGAAAGTAGAAACGGAAGGATCCCCAGCAGTCACTGGCCAGTTACTAGGTTCCAGGTTAAGGAAAAGCAAGGTCTTTAAAAAAAAAATCAGCAAGGCACTCAAGATCAACCTTTCGCCTTGACAGACCTGTATATGCATGCACTGCAACACACACATGCACAAACACACACACACACTCACATACACACACACAAACACACACACACACACACATACACACACACAAACACACACACACACACATACACACACTCACACACATACTCACACACACATGCACACACATATACACACATACACACTCACATACACACAGGTAAGCATATACACACAAACATCACACACAGCCAAACACACATTATTAAAAAGGGCAAAGTACTTCAATTGATAAAATATGCATACAACTTTATTCCACATCTTCTGTTATATTACAAATATGCACAACTGAAGTAATAAATTAAAAATAAGCAAGCAAAAATAAGTCCGAGAAAAGCTCTTTCCCTCTCTAAATTCCCGAGGGTTCATGGGATCCAAATGGCTCAACCGCTCCCTGTTAGGAAGCTTGGTTTCCCAGCAGATCACGAATGCATGGAGCTGTGCTGCCTCTGGGCAGCAGGCGGAGGTGTCTTAATAACAGAAACACTGACGAGGTTCGAGTGCAGTCAGGACGTGTTGATGAACATTTGGACAATCCGTATAAAACTCTGCAAAAACTCCGTGAAGCTTTTCTCCTCCAGCTCCTCACATTCCTTGCAGCCAGACTCTATTACATTCTGCCAAACAAGGAGGAAGAATTAGATCTGCAGACAGAATACATCTCCTTCTTGAACAGTCATGTTACTCTGTGTCCTTCCTGCTTAAAGTCCATCACAGTGTTGTTGTCACCGTTGTCGTCCTCATTGTTGTTGTTGTTGTTTTGGTTTTGACTTTTCCTTGTGATTTTTTATTTTTACTTTTTGTATCTCTCTCTCTCTCTCTAAGTCCATACTTCATGAGCACTTGCCTTTGTGTCCTATCAGACAGTGTGTGTGTGTGTGTGTGTGTGTGTATTAAATATCACAAATATAATATATACATATATCACAGACTTTCAGCCTTTTTACACTACTGTTGTCTAACTATCCCTGGGAAGCGTAACCAGATTTCTTTTGTTTCCCACCATTAAGCACAAGGCCGGGCACAGACAGCTAACTGAACGTTAGGTTGATCTGAACCACTTAGACAAATGCCATAAACATAGCTTTGGGGACAGCTAGAAAACTACAAGTGCGGCCATCATGAATAAACATTTTAGCGATCATCTGAAACTATGAAGGCTGTGCCAGCAAAAATCAAATTAGATCCAACTGCGTATGTAGCAGAGAATGGCCTTGTTGGGGCACCATTGGAAGGGGAAGCCCTTGGTCCTGCCAAGGTTGGACCCCCAGTGCAGGGGAATATGGGGGGCAGTAAGGGGGATGTATAGGGGGAATACCCGTATGGGGGAGGGGGAGGAGAGGGGATGGGAGCTTATGGACAGGAAACCGGGAAGGGGAATAACATTTGAAATGTGAGTAAAGAAATATATCTAATAAAAAATTTAAAGAAACTGGTTTAAGTAAAAAAAAAAAAGTCAAATTAGATTTCATATTCATTAGGCACTTGGAATTCAGATTCCCACACTGCCATGATGCTAACATAAGGCTAACAGTGCTCTCTAATTGGCCCTGAAAACAATGTCAGAGAGGAAAGCAAACATGCTTAGTGGCTCATTGCCCCTGACATGTAAACATTCTACACAGGTCTCCCAACCGTGCAGTACTGTTCACTCTTCCAGTATTTATGCCAAACTGTCACTTGGGGGGTGGCACCAATATGTAGCCTAAAGCTCAGCACTGATACTGTGATGAGTTATCTGTTACCATTAGTAGGTAATGATAACATTGCAGAAGTAATTTAACCCCAAACAGATTCACTTGGTAAGTATCGCAAGCGATGGATTCCTGGGAGGAGTCTATGTCCTGGGAATCGTAATGACACATTCAAAAGAACTCTAAGATGTATGCAGCACTCTGAGGCTGACTTTCTGATGGTGACAGGTAATCACTATTACTGACTCCCCGGAATGATTATCAGTGTGGGACATGTGCAGAGCTCGGAACAGCGAGTGAGGATGTGGGGAAAGCGTGGCGAATATGAATAAGTGACATCACTGAGAAGGTGGTGTCTGAGCAGACCCTCAAGGCAGCCCAGCATTTAGAAGAAGCCAAAGCATCTCAAGTTCACTGCACTTCCAGTTGTGTCAGCCTAAAGATGTCCCTGAACATCCCTGACATCCATTCCTTGACCTCTATGCAACACAGTCCCTTATTGACTAACCCCTCTCAACACCAGAAAGAACCCTAGAACCTCTCTAAACAAACACACACGCACACACACACACACACACACACGTTCTCCGTTGCAATGGGCTGAAGAGCTAACGGGCCAGTTCACTCATTCACTGACTAGCTGATTCACATTGCCTCCTTCCTCAGAATAGGTGCTTAAAAGGGTATAGAGAAGTGCTTATTAAATGAAATCATTTTACTGTGCGTTCCTTTGTTTGTACCTTGTTTTGTTCACTTAGGTTGTCCCTCTCAAATCACAACTCCTTGCACCTCAGGGCATCCGTGTTGCTTACCCCCTCAGCCGAGCACAGGAGTCACTAGGATTTGCCTTCTTAGAGCCCTATCCTGCTCGTGTTGTCTGGGATGCTCTAAATAATACTTGATCCTCATTGTTCCATTACTTACAGTTTTGGAAGGTGAGAGGACAGAAGCTGGAGTAGAATCACAGCTCTGGTGCCTTCAGCTGCATGAACAGGGGCGTGTGGTGAGCTCTGTGTTTCCCATGTGCATCAACATTCAAACAGAAATAGAGACAGCTAGACTTGAAAAGAGACTGATTTTGAGGATTCAGTGTCTTATCAGTCCAAAGTAGAAAGGTCAGTGTGTGGTATTAAGACCTAACCCAATAAATGTGAGCTACCATTTCTGATGCTAAACACTCGATCACATTAATGTCTATCCACTGCTTGCCAATAGGGCATTTTAAATCAATATGACTGACACTAAAGCACGCTGGTTGGCATTATTCAGAAATGTCTGTTTACTGGGGGCGGGGGGATTAACAAGTTTAGGATTCTGTGCATGCCAGCACTAGTACCACTTTTGGAAACCACTCCACTGGAATCAAATTCTCTTCTGTGTGCCCCATAGGAGACTCTGCTTCTATATGAGTGCCTTATCTCAAGCAAGCCAAAAATATCAGCTGCTGCTCTCTATGGCTGCTGCATCACTCACCTTGTTAGAAGACAGAGTGCTGTTTGCAAGGTAGAGCACGTTTCTTACTGTTTCATTAAGAGTCATGTTACTGTACTCGTGCAAAATAACCTGTAATTCCAGGAGAAAGCAGTTCATTGCAGTAACTTTGCAACTGGGCTAAAAAGAAAAGAGCCAGTTTAAAAAAAAAATAAGCAAACGCAAAACCTTTTCCCATTATTCATTTTCACATTGGTAAGACTTTGATTTAAAAAGAAAAACACAACAGTCAATTCCACCTAGTTATTTTACAAAAACAAAAACAAACAAAACAAAAAAAAAACATAATACCCACACTGCTTAGTCTTAATTGTCAACCAGACACAACTTAAAAGACAGTCTTACTGAGGAATTACCTCTCAGGTTAACTTGTAGGCATGTCCCTAGAAGCTTGTCTTCATTGTTAATTCATGGAGGAAGACCCAAACTAGTGTGGGCGGCACCATTCCCTAGGCAGAGGGTCCTGAATAGTGTAAGACAGAGGAGAGCTACCTAAGAGCAAGCAAGCAAGTGTTCTTGCAGTCGCTCTGTCTCTGTTCTCCACCGTTAGCTGGATACTTTAAGTGCCTGTCCTGACTTCCCATAATTATGGACTATAACTTGGAACTGTAAGTCAAACAAACACTTTCTTCCCTAAATTGCTTTTAGACTGTGTGCCAGTAGGGAGTTTTATTTACACAGGAAGTGGATTTCTTTTTTCATTTGGTTTTGAAATCAAAACTAACAAAGAAGCTATTTGCAGAAGTACTATTATGCAGAAGGAAACACGGGCATAAAAGGCTACCATTTCTCACTGGACACCCTCCTGCTGCAGGTGAATGAGCAGCCTAGAAGTGACAGAACATTGGTGAAAAAGTGTTCACACTACATGTTCACATCTTACAGAGTGGCAACTGCAAGCCATACTGACCCGACAGTTTCCAGCAGAAAGAAGTCGAAGAAATTTGAGAGAAAACCCAAAGGAAAGGCACTGCCCACTTATGGGCTGGCCAATTCAGAAAGGGACTGTGAACAAGAAAATGTATTTCTTGTAAGAGTTACTTCACAAAACCCTAAACTTAAAAAAATTACGGAAACATGAAGTGGGAAATCAGCTGTGCCTAGCCTAAGTATTCACATCTACACTTCAAAATCAATTCTTTCAATTGTCTGTGAGTTGCAAGGCTCCCTTCCTGCACGGGAAAGCTTTCAGATTAGAGAAAAAAAGCAAAGAAAAACAGAAAATATATTAAAACCAGAGGAGGGCTTATCTAGATCTCACACTTTCTTGGTGGACACCCGCTTGCATGAGTTTCAGGCTCTACCTTCTACTCAAGAAACCATGAGCAGAGGGCACAAACCTTCCGCCTCGGAGAAGCTCTAGGTGCCAGTTCCGAACACACAATACATAGTTTGGTCTTGGTTCTAGGTTCATTTCTTACTCTGTCTCAGTGATAGAACTACTCTGACAAAGAGTATCTTCAAAGAGAAAGAATGTCTGTTTTGCTCACAATTCCAAGTTGCAGTTCATCATCGAAGGGAAGTCAAGGCAACAGAACTTAAGACAGAGTCAGAATCACAGCTAAGAGAGCGCAGAGAGAATGCGGGCAGCTGAACTCAGGACTCCTCCTCTAACCTCTGTGCTTATCCAGGGTTCAGCCCATGAACTGATGCAGCCCACACTTGGAGTGGATCTTCCCACCACGTTTAAAACATTCCGTAGACATGCCCCAGAGCAAATCTCACTGATGTTCTTAGCAGGCGACTTTAAATTGTGGGAGGTTAACAATTATTTAAATTAACGTTTTCCAAGCAATGGAATTGGTGGTCTATTTCTTTGCTTTAGCAATAGCCTAGAGTGAAAGAAGGAGCCACGTGACCAAATGCCATTAGCAACATCAGTATATTATACATGAGGCTAGCTCATCCTTTGGATAATCTAGCATATCATTTGGATTATTCTTATCACACATAGAAACTAGTGAAAAGACTTCTTACAAGTGTAAAGATCCACGCAAAATATAAAGCATGGACACCATTAAGCAAGTTTCAGTAGATGTAGTGAGGGTGCTTACACACTATAGCACAAAAACAGTGGATATAAAGACATTTAGATGGAGTCATTTAGTCCCATTCTAGCGTCCAATTCTATGATGATCTAACTGCATCACAGAAATACATGAGATTTTGTTTGACATTGAAGGAAAGTTGCTTTTTTTTCCCATTGTGGTATGGCACCATTACAAAAGTAGCATCTAGCATTTTGCCATGAGTCCCAAAAATTCAACACTCCCTCAGAAATGTAGTGGGTCAAAACACTAAGAGAACCTACCATAAGTTAGATTTTAAAACTATAAGTATTTCAGTGAAGTTATGGGAATATGGCTGAAGAACCAGAAAGATAGCAATTTTGAAAAACCTTACTATACTCACATGAAAGTCACTGTCAGTGTATAGAGTAGTATCAATATGAATAAACTGAAAAGAGAAAATGAGGTCATATAAAAATTTTAGGTACAATACTAGTAACTTCCTATAAACAATAAATTTCATCCCTTAAATTAAATTTGAATTTTGCAATCGTTTTAACCTCCTGCAATTATGAGAGAACTCATTGAGAGACAATCTGACCTTCCTCTGCATTTCCCTGCTGGGATTTGTTTAGCCACAACACAATTTCCTAGCAGGAAAATTCATATTGATGTAATGTTTCTCCCTTCTCCAGATGTTACCAGTTTTCGCCCCCTTGTCCAATCCTAGACCTTTAACATTTCAAGAATGTGAAAGAAGTGGAATTATAGAGAATGCAACCTTTTTTAAGATTAGCTTTTAAAGAAATAACATTTTGAGCAGTTGTGTTACAGAGAAAGACAGCACAACAGAATGTCTGAGGTCTCTTCTGCCCATTTCCAGTTCGCCTCATGGTTCACATGCTTGCCACACTATGAGCATTTGTTATATCCAGTGCATGGACACTCCTACATAGCTACAGTGCGTGTGTTCAATGCCCTGAAAGTCTTGGTCCCAGGATGGAAATGGTGAGCATCTCGAGGGCAACAGTCACTGGGATTGGACTTTGAAAAGAACCGTAGGACTTTCACCTCTTCATTTCTCTTTCTTTATGTTTTCTAGAAAAGAAATGTGAGCAGTTTGCTTTGCCATTAGTAACTGGCAATCCCACCTGAGATGCCCAAATCAATAGTTTAATATATAATATAATAATTATATAATATGGATTCTGTTTACACACACACACACACACACACACAC
Organism: Rattus rattus; assembly: GCF_011064425.1. Taxonomy (NCBI): domain Eukaryota; kingdom Metazoa; phylum Chordata; class Mammalia; order Rodentia; family Muridae; genus Rattus; species Rattus rattus. The sequence goes on from NC_046170.1 coordinate 17,779,872, forward strand.
ACACACACACACACACACACACACACACACACACACACTGGCAGGCCCCCAGCATTCTAACAGCACACACTGCAGTTGAACTGTGTTAAAGAACACCACACAGTCTCTGCTCACCCTTCCTCTTTCCTAGCCCTGCAAACCATCTGTCTCTTGTTGTTGTTGTTGTTGTTGTTGTTGTTGTTGTTGTTCAGTAATGTTATAATCTCTCCAAGGACAAATAGTTTGGCTACCGAACATGAAGCAATTTTAGGCTGGGTTCTTTCACTGTGTGGAATGCTTTTGGGGTATCTGTTTCTTTCCATGCCTTAGCCACCTGTCTCTCTCGATCTCCTGGCTGGATACACCAAAATGAAAAACATGGTGAATAAAAGTGATGAGATTTGTTTTAATCCCAGGGGTAAGGCTGTCTTCCCCTCATTTGCAAGAGTGGTAGCACATATTTTAAATTAAGTTGAAGAACTCGCCCTCTCTTCCTTTTCTGATGAGAAATCTTGTCTTGAAGTAGCTCTGTAGCAGTTTGCTGAAGCTGTTATAACAATCTAAAATATGCTGGATGGCTTAAATAAAGCCATGTGCTTTTCTGGAACTCTGAAGGCAATCAGTCTCAGAAGGATGTACCAGGAACAGGAACGGTCTCCCAAGACTTCTCACTTTGTCTTATAAATTCCTGTCCTATCTTCTCTCTGTTCCCTCAGGGTATCTTCCTCCTGTAGGTACCTTCCTCATAGCATGGTTTCCTGTCCTTCTAAGGACATTGGCCATATTGAATTAGACTCATCCTAATTTTAGCCTAAATGGCTCTTTACAGATCCTCTATCAAAAGACAATCACACAATGGAGTATGGGCAGTTATTTAAAAAGGAAAATCCATCTTGTATAAGAGGTGCTGATTTGACCATGTCTTTTCTAAATCAGTTGATATGATTTTCCATGTTGTCTCCTGATATGTCAGCCTGAATTGACTGATAGGTCTTGAAATACTGAAAAGATTTGCATACTTAGAATAAATAAATAAATTACCCATGAATTGCTTAGAAATATATTGTTTAGTTGCAGATTTGGGGGACTTTCCTATTCTTTTTATCTCCAGTTTGATTCCATTGTGCTCTAAACACACTCTCTATACAATCAAAGTTCTGGTAGCTCTGTGGCCCTTCCTTCAGGCTCAGGAGATGTTTAGTCTTGGTGACTGTTCTGTGTGAATTTTTAAAAGTTTGTTTGTTTATGCTTCATGCATAAAGTCAAATCCCATTAGTTGACTTTGTCATGGTTCTTATGCTTTTGGAATATTTTTATTTAATAATTTAGTTAGTCACTGGGCAGGAGTTGGTAAAAATCCACACCTGTAATAGTAAATTTGTCTGTTTCTCCTTTGAGCTGTTAAATTTTTGTGTCATGAATTTTGAGACCCTGTTCTTTGGTGCATATATATTAAAAATCAATGTTTCTTCATGAATTTTCTTTTGTCATTAATGTTGCTCTTGGCATTAGCAGTTACATTTTCCATCATGTCAGCTTTACCTGATACTAGGATAAGACTAATCATGCTCTTGACTGTGACTTTCCTCCTCTTGGTATGATATTTTCCTTGTACCTGGATAGGAGAGCTATTATGCTAGGACACTCTTGTCCAGCTTACGGATTCTGTTTTAATATGCGGCCAGTCACCTGAAGAGATGTTTTGTGCTCAGCCTGACTTAACTGCTGTGTGCTGTGGCTCTAATGCCAGCTTAGCTTTCAGGACCTCTTTGGACCTTCCATTGTAAATCCCACTCACTGTGATGAGTCACTTCTTCAGACCAGGTTACTTAGTCCATGGGGACAAAATAGACCTTTCAGAGTTGTCATTCAGGATGAGATTCCTAATCTTTCTTGATTAGATTCAGCAGAACCTGCTACTAGGTCATCTGGCATCTCAGGCAGGAGAAGATGATCTACAATCCCAAGAAAAAATGCCTCATTCTAGGGCTAATGTCACATTGGGTCCCCTTCTTGTAACCTATAGGTAAATACGTTTCTGCCTTGTGAGTTAGAAAATGAATTCCTTTAGAAGTTTTTGTACACTTGTTTTGATATTTACTCTTCTTCCAACTCCTTCCATGCCCACACCCTTCCCTTCCAACCCTACTTTGTGCCCTCTTCTTTTTTTCTTTCTTAAGTATGGTGCTTCCCATGTATTCTTATTAGATGTGTGGTCATCCACTGTTGCTAGGCGACTTAACTAGGGACAGCACCCCTTCCAAAAGCTTACTCCCCTTCTCTCGGCAACTACTGATTGCCAGCACATCTTCATTTGGGAGTGAACTCTCTGTCGGCTTCCACATTTCATGTTGGGATTTTATTTGACCTGAGATTGTGTGGGTCTTGGGTGTACTGTCAAATGTGCATGCATTCATATATGCAGCTGCCCTGCTGTATTGAACAAACACTGTTTCCTTGGAGTCATGTACTACCTCAGGCTCTAATGTTTTTCCAATACGTCTCATACACAGATGCCTGAGTCTTGGAAAGAGGGCATGCGATGCAGAATTCCCATTTAAGGCTGAGCACTCTGCAGGCTCTCATCTGCTACAGCTTCACTGGTTGTGGGCTCTGTGTTAATCACCATTTCATGCAAAAAGAAGCTTCTATGATGAGTTTTGGGAAATACATTAATTTATGGGTATAATGATATCATTGGGAGTCACTTTCATGCTATGTTTTTAGCAGAACAATGCTAATAGGTTCTACACTAGAGCCCAGGACCTGTCTACACACAGTTCTTAGCTCCAATAGAGGTGAAAATCTTAACAGTAATTAGAATTTAAAAACAATGCCTTAAAAGGCTTTGAAAGGTTCATATATTTCCTCACAAGTATTATTATTTCAAATGATATTGTATGGGAATTTGTAGAAAAACATAGGAGATGCATACTTCATAACCATTATATGTTTTTGTTCTGAAAAAAAAAAAAACATCGATGACCTCACCCAGCCCTTGCCCTTACACGCCACAAAGCCAATTTGCCATATAGGATGTGGCTAATGGCATAGGTCTTTTGGATAACTAACTGCTTTTAGACTGGATTGGAAAACTGCTCAATAATAATAATAACATTATTCCTGGTACTATATCCCTGAGCAAAAGCCCACAGCTGGGTGGCCATCAGTAGCAGGGTAGAGCCTGCTACTGATATTTTCTCAATGGCCTTGCTGTCAAATTACCTTCTAAGTATTTATGGTTGTCTTGGTAGACCTGGTATCCATCAACCTTGGTCATAGGAACTTCTTTTTTCCCCCAGGAGTAAGCAATCAGTGCTGGGGTATAATTGGTCAAAGTGCTATGAAGAAGAAGAGATTGACTGCTTGGCACTCAGAAAGACATCTTTATAAACCCCACTTCCTGGCCTGCCAAGACTCTGGGGATACTGTTGAAAAGGATGTAGCGGGGAAAGTTAAAAGCCAAAGGGTGCAATGGAATACTGTCCTCTGGATCCAATGTGGCTTTCACAAGCATGAACTCAAAGTACTCTGTTATCTGCACAGATGTTGTCTGCCAAAATAACAATGTAAAAGAGGACGTACTCTCCTGGCTCTGTCCCCCATAGCAACCTGTTGGCATGCAATAGCTACTGAGAGAAAAAAGTATTCTCTTTTGTTGGTGTCCCACTCGTATTTTTCTGTGTTTCGGTGGATGATATCATGGCCATGTACGTAATGGCAACATTAATTGGACTTAGTGGGTTATCAAAAAAGCAAGAAACAAAAGATAAAAAGTTGGGAACGGACACAGTGGGGAAATAGAAAAGAGGTCTTAAGGGGAGACATTGGGAAGTAGATATGATCATATTTTAATATATATATAATTCTTGAGAATGAACGTTATAATGCAAATAATACATATCAAATATTAAAACAAAAAAAGTAAAAAATGTATACTCACTTGAATAAGACTTTCAATTTTCTCCAGATCGTATCTTACATCTATCCAGTTGGCCTCTGTTTTAGGGAGACCTACACTGATACAGCTGTAAGAAGACACAATTCACAAGAAGCTCAAGAAGAAGGAAGACCAAAATGTGGATGCTTCAGCCCATCTTGGAAAGGGAAACAAAATACTCATGGGAGGAAATACAGAGACAAAGAATGGAGCAGAGACTAAAAAAAAGGTCATCCAGAGACTGCTCCACCCGGGGATCAGTCCCATATGCAGCCACCAAACCCAATCACTATTGCTGATGGGAAGAAGTGCTTGCTGACTGGAGTCTGATAAGGAAGTCTCCTGAGAGGCTCTGTCAGAGCCTTACTGATACAGAGGAGGATGCTTGCAGCTAACCATTGGGCTGAGCACAGAGACCCCAATGGAGGAGTTAGAGAAAGGACTGAAGGAGCTGAAGGATTTGCCACCCCATAGGAAGAACAACAATATCAGCCAACCAGACCCCCCCCAGAGTTCCCAGGGACTAAATCATCAACCAAAGGGTACACATGGAGGAACCCATGGCTTCGGCTGCATATATAGCAGAGGATGGCATTGTCTGGCATCAATAGGAGGAGAAGCCCCCGGTCCTGTGAAGGCTCATTTCCACAGTGTAGGGGATGTTAGGGTGTTGAAGTGGGAGTGGGTAGGTGAGAGTGGGAGCATTCTCATAGAACCAGGGAAAGGGGGGATGGCAAAAGGGGGAACTGGAAAAGAGGATAATATTTGAAATGTAAATACATAAAGTATTCAATAAAAATTAAAAATAAATTAAATAAAATAGAAGACATAAAACCAAGCACTTGGGAAGAGGGTGCTATTATCTGACTGAGTAGATAAGCAATAGAACAGCCGAGATCATTTATTTTCTCCCTAGGAAGAAGTCCAGCCTTATTCTGTTCCTGTGCATCTGACAGCCCGTGGGATGAATGGAAATATCAAAAATATAGTACAATTTTGATAGTCTAAGCTAATTTGAAGAAGACTGTTCAACTGTCCAACCTTAAGGATCAGAGAAAGGCTAAATGGATTATTAATGTGGATTATAAGTGACCACATTCAACTTATCACAATGAAATTGGAATAGCACCTGATCTGTGCCATAGCTCAATGAACGTTCTTGAATTAATTATTAGCTGTCTAAAAGTACAGGCTCAATGGAACTTTAAGGGCTAGTAAGTGTGAAATCCTGAACTGTCAACACTTTTACTTAACAACTGTGAGAGTAAATGTCCCTTTTTCATGATGCCCACAGTAATCTAATGTTAGGGTAATTTCATAGTCACTGAAGATTTGGCGAAATACAAGATGGATGATCGCAAATTTATTCGTTTTGGTTAAAACTCACATTTAATATCCAGAATAAAAGAGACACTGATCACGTGACTGTGGAGTGATTCTTAAAGCCCCGGGAAAAACAGTTATTCTACAAAAGATCAGGAACAAACCATGTCAGCCAATGGCAATCTGTCTAATGAGGTCAAGTTACATGCATGATATTAGTTTATGGACTACCTATAGTCAACACCTCAATAGTTTTAGGGGATAGAATACTCATATGGAATACTGTCAAGGTGCTGAAATCCTCAACTAAGAATTTACAAGTCCCCCCAAGCAGCTCCACAGTCACCTGATAGCCTACGCTGAAGAGTGAAGACCAACATACAAGGAAAGTGAACACAATACATTTTCAACATCAAGACATTCAGGGACTAATGGTCATGGTTACTAGCATAATTGCAGCTACAATGAAAGAGGAAATTACCCCAAAATGAAGACATGGATGCCAGCCTCAGTTAAGAAGTGACTGTTGAGAAGAAAACACAGGTAGTACGAGATGGATGTATTCCTCATATATGGTTTCTGGAAAACATAAACGTAGGCAATATGGTAAAAATATCCCTGTTTAAAAAAAACAGGAAGACTGCATTGTATTGTATTTCAAGTCCAAAATTGTAATGGTGTCATTTCACATTCAATACTCTTTATGGAAACAGTGGAATTTCACTGAATCTTCTGTTTTGTTTTATTCTAATCTCTAGCTGGCTCTATGCAGAGTATCTCCAGTGGAAGGTCAATGACAAACTGACATTCTGAGTGACTGGCATGCATACCCTTAGGACTGTTGAATCTTTCGGTCATCATCCACTTCCTCTCACTCTGCTCTCTTTATTAATAAACTACACACTATATACAGCACGGATTAGTAATAGAACACAATAATTGCAAGCACAATAATTGTACATTAATTTCATCCAAGTACAGGGATTTTAAAATACATATTGTCACATTGAGAAAAACTGGATTAAAATTAAACCAATAAAGGTGCTTGGGTCAGGGTTAGGATTATGTCCTCAAACCTAGGATGAGAGAGACAGAAGCAATAGAATTCTGTGAGCTCAGGACTACGCTGGTCTATATAGTGAGTTCCAGGACACCCAAAGCTACATAGTGGTGAAATCCAGTCTCAAAAAGAAGTGTATCTTTTCCCATTCTAACAGCCCCTACATAACAACTTTTCTTGGTTATTTAGAACCTTGTTTGTCTGAAATAGAGCCAGGTTTAATTCTCTGACCTGAATCTTCAGTGCTGTCAGAGATTTTGTAGTTATAGAGAGCAGCATCAGTCAACACCCCAAACACCAGGAGTCTGCATTCTATGCAGACCCCGCTGAAAACATGCATAATACCAGACCTTGCCCTCAGAGACACAATGCATGGGGTGAACAGGCATTCAGAAAACAAAGAGACCGAGCAGAGTGTAGTACCGCATTAACAATGGCACAAAGAACACAGGTACACTGCTAGTCCTGTCTTCCAAAGCCCATGCTGCTTATTTTTAAAATCAAGATAAACCTTGGAGAAACAGACATCGGTCAGAGCCAGAGATGTTTAGAGAATAATCGTGCCACGTATTATAAAATAGAACTGAGATTAAAGTGACCTTATAAGAAAAGCTATCTGCTATTTTTGTCAGTTTTTTTTCCTTACCAAAATTTTCATTACTTAATGCCCAGGTAAATGCTTAAGTGTTGAAGAAGAGCGGGCTATGGCGAAGGGCTTCCAGCTGCCATCCATCCAGAACGCCTCCTGCAACACAACCAGGGTAAAAGGTGACAATAAAAAGACACAAGCGAGTAAGCAGAAGCAGAGAAAGGCCTGGTGCTTATGCAACATCTGTTTTCTATAGGGTGTGCTGTATGTTCCTTAACACATGTGTCAGGCTTAGCCCTCCTGAGAGCATCATTTAGAAAATCTGATCTAGCATCACAGAAATCCCATGACAGCCAGGACTAAAGACCAGGTTTGTCTGAGTACAAAGAACAAAGCCATTCCCTCACACAATATCCCAGAGCTGACAGATTTCAGGGCCATCTCAATCAGAATTAGAGGCAACCAAACACAAAGGCTCACATAACCACCAACTGATAATCAAATTTACAGCAACAGCCACATCTACAGGCTTCACATAGATGTCTTAGGTGTGCTTTTTAAAATAATTTTTAATCGGAACACCATTTGTTAATTTCTTATATAACAAAACTGTATTTTTTTTCTAAACCAAAACAGGGGAACATGTGATAGATAAACACTCCCATTCAACTCCATTTCATTAAAATATTCAGGCTCAAAATATGTCAAGTACGGATGGTCTTGCTGTCCTTAAAAATAATACACGCTTAGTTGACCTTACCAATGAAAATATCAAGATCTGTTGCTTCACTGATATAATTTATCACAATCAATGACCTCAATATTTTACATATTTCAGATGCTTCCAAATGTTCAAATATTTTCTGGAAATCACGTGCAATATGTTACTCTTACTTTTTACATTTACTGTTTGTGAACGTGTGTGTGCGTGTGTGTGTGTGTGTGTGTGTGTGTGTGTCTGTGTGTCTGTGTGCATGTCTGTGTGTCTGTGTATGTGTTATGTATGTGGGAATCTGTGTGTGTGTGTGTGTGTGTGAGAGAGAGAGAGAGAGAGAGAGAGAGAGAGAGAGAGAGAGAGAGAGAGCAAGAGAGAGAGAGAGAGAAGAGAAGGCTCAAGCACAGACCATGGCACATGTGGGGAAGTCAGAGAACAAATTGTGAGAGTTCCCTCTCGTCTTCCACCACTTAGGGTTCTGGGATCATCAGGCTTGGCAGCAAGAACTATTACCTAGTGAGTCATCTTGTCATCTTGTTTATACCATACAGTGTACAGTATATCATTCTTAAAAGAAAAAATCCTAACATTTACCAGGGTATAAAACAAGATACTTGATATGTGTGGGTAGCACAGCTTCCATGAAGTCTTGACCCCGTGTTCCTTGTGACACTGACATTAGACTTCACCTCCAGCAGCAGTCTGTTCTTAACTGCCTTGCTTTCGTTTCAGTCAAGCTTGATTAACTTTTCTTCAGGACTACTTTTGTCTGGGAAAGTGTTCTGACTGTGGTCGTTTTTCCTAAGGACCATGATTTTCCAGCTCCCCGGTAACGAGAGCCTATTCTGTTATCTCTGTGTTAAGTCTGTGTACGCTGCAGGCATAGCAACCCACAAGTGACAGATGACCTGGAACAGGCAAAGAAATGGATTAAAAACTGCGTATGACAAGGAGACACAGACAGGACAGGAGCAGGGAGCCTGGAAGTATTAAGGCCAGCGGAATGTGACACTTGCACCGTTCTTTCCTTACGCTGCAGGTCTTCATAGCGAAATAAGTGTTCGTTTTACCCTACCTTGAGAAATGGACAGATGTCAGCCATGAGCGAGGACTGAATAGTGTGAAGTTGGGGGAAAAGCACCTGGGCAAGACTGTATCCAACCAAGCCGTATATTTACAGGCTTGAGTCATCTTCTGAATAGCATAAAAAGAGGAGGTAACGGTGGGCATATTATCACTACTGTACAAATCAAAGTCATTTTCTACCAAGGACTATGTAGTAAGTAGTTCATACTTTGGAAGCCCTGTGGTTTTTCTTTTAATTACATTGATATCTACTATAGCTTGAAAGGGGCGGGAGCGATGGATGGCGTGGACTGCATCCCAGTTCTGCTTCATTATCCACATAGGTAGCTGGAGCCTCCCACTCACCGACTAAGGGACCAGATCTTTTGACAAACCAGTATTTGTTTTGCTGATGGCATCCATCACACCAGTTTCATTAGAACACAGCTGAGAGAGTCGTACCTTTACTTGTCTGGCACCTTACAGTGGAAGGTTTTCAGTCATTGTTCTTCAGCTGTCCAGAGGTGTTAGTGGATCTATCCGGGGATCCCACTCAGTTCCCACCAGAACAAGCTGCTATGAAAACGCCAGCACAGATTATGGTCGCACCGTGTGCTCTCTCTTTGTGTGTACTTTCACCGTGGGGAAGTCACGTACACCCCAAATGACACTGTGACCAAGTGACACATTAATGAAGCCACTTGGTGTTAGACTTTCAACTCCAACCCAGTGAGTTAAGTGTACACCTTTCCTTTAGAGGTGTCCGGCTTCATGGATGCTGCATCTTATAGTTCACCACAAGATAAAAACAACAAACGACCAGTTACGATGCTTCACGTTTTTTAAATATCACCTCTATAAAGATATACATGTGATAGGAATCAATGTGGTATTTTAATAGTTCAACTACAATAAAAACTCAGACCAGAAGTTTACTTCGCAGACAAACTGTGGCTTTTAAAGCAATAAACAGCCCTTGGACTTGAATGAGTTGTTTTACAACTCCTGGGTAGCCATGCTCAGTTTCCAGGGAAGGAGAAGCTGTCAGTTCTGAAAGTGTAAGAGTTTGGTTGAATGTATGTGGAGGTTACATGTTAATGGTTAACTAGCTAAGGACAGGGCTGTTCACTAACCATTAGGACCCTGACATGCCCTCTCTCCATTTCCCAACACACAGACAAAACAGAACCTCTATCAGGATGACATTTGATTGTTACCTCCATATCTGAATTTTCAAATATCTCCTGCATCCTATTTCCCTGCACTTTGACCTCCACACCGAAGCTCAACGTTAATCTTTCCACAAATCTATTCTTGGTATTTTAGAAATCTCAGCAGAGATCGAAATAGAAAAGATTTGTCTGAAAATTTCTTTTAAGCCCTCCTCCTAAAGCTCCCTTCTGTGTCTCTAACACTACCTTCTCATTTTTATACAACTGGTATGGTGAGAACTGAACAAGGAAAACCTGGAATGGGTTCCTACATGTTCCTATTCTCAGACTGATTTCAATACTCCTCATTCTTGATACCAAAATCCTACTGATACTCAAGTTTCTTGCTCATATTTTAAAACATCTCTAGATTACCCATAATACCAAATCCAGCATGAGCACTATGGAAATACAGTAAAATAGTCAGGAAATAACGACAAAGAAAGAAAATCTGTGTATAGCCAGTGTGCTTGTTTGAATATACTCCCAGGGAGTGGCACTATTAGGAGGTGTGGCCTTGTCGGAAGAAGTGTGTCACTGTGGGTATGGACTTTAACACCCTTTTCCTAGCTGACAAGGAGCTAGTCTTCTCCTATTCACCTTCAGATGAAGATGTAGAACTCTTAGCTGCTCCTGCACCATGCCTACCTGGACACTGCCACCTTGATAATGATGGACTGAACCTGGGGCTGTAAGCCAGCCCCAATTATATGCTTCCCTTAGAAGAGTTGTCTTGGTCACGGTGTCTGTCCACAGCAGTAAAACCCTAACTAAGACAGTTAGATTTTCCCCCCCAAATCTACTTGATCTGTGGTTATTGACTCATAGTGTTGAAAGGGCAACTTTCCACAGCAGGCGGGAGGGGAGCCAGAAGTTGTTTAAGTTCTTGAGTAACTCTTTCCAGTTTCCTACAGTGACGAAAATCCAAGAGCAGAGAGAATCTGCATTCCACTCTAACAAGAGTCATCACACCACATTGTCTGCAACCCCTAACTTCTTTCCAGTATTTCTAGTATTGGCTTTGCACTCTGAGTGGGCCACTATGCAGAACAGAGGACTCAAACCCAGCACCTTATAGAGACTAAGCACGAAGCTGCACAACTTGTGTCACTGTTCCTCTGATTCAAAAAAGATACTTTGGAGACATACATTTTAGCTAGAAATTTATGATTAAGATGGCTTTGATCAAATGTTTGACAGGGAAAAGGTACAATTCTTTATAAAAAAATATGTGGAGAACTCAATTACCAATATTTCCCACAGGTACATTGTTTAACAAGGTTGGAGAGATGGCTCGGCAGTTAAGAGCACTGGTTGCTCTTTGAAAGGTCCTGAGTTCAATTCCCAGCAGCCACATGGTGGCTCACAACCATCTGCAATAGAATTTGATTCCCTCTTCTGGCACGAAGGTATACATGTAGAAGGTATACATGTAGAAGGTATACATGTAGAAGGTATACATGTAGAAGGTATACATGTAGAAGGTATACATGTAGAAGGTATACATGTAGAAGGTATACATGTAGAAGGTATACATGTAGAAGGTATACATGTAGAAGGTATACATGTAGAAGGTATACATGTAGAAGGTATACATGTAGAAGGTATACATGGGGCTCAGACGGTGCAAGGAGAAAACTGACTCCAAGTTGTTCTCTGGCCTCCATAAGCTCCTGGTATGTATATACTCCAAATGGACACACAAATAAATAAATAGATGTCATATTGTCTAATAAAGCTAGAAAAATTAGTCATTATTACATTTTCTTTTAAAAATCATATAATAATTTAAATTTTTTACTTTAATTTTAATTATGTATACATTTATATGAATACAGTACTTGGAGAGGCCAGAAGATGGCATCAGATCCTGCAAAATTTAAGTTAATGGTGGTTATGAGTGACCTGACCTGGGCGGGTGTCGGGAACCAAGTGTGGGGACAGTGCAAGAGCAGCAAGCACTCTTAGTCTGAGCCATCTCTCCAGCCTCCCCACCCTCCAAGACACATACCATAATTTTAGACAGCAAATCTGGGGATTGGTTTGTTAGTAACTTGTATGTGCTAGTAATAGTTGCTCTAACTTTTGTTGGTATCTGAACAAATATTCAGAAAAATACAACTCAGCAAAATGTTTTGGAAAGGAAAAAGTACACCCAAGAGCGAAGTCCCACATTAATAATCTCTTCCTCACAGAAGAGCAGTTTCATTGTTCCAATGCTGGTTACTTAAAATTGGGGGAAAATGTCTGCAAGACTCATATCTCATTTTATTTTAGTTCGATAAATTTTTATATTGCTTCGAAATTTGTGGACAGTATACTGCCAACAGAAAAACAATTTCATTTGCCATGGGTGTCCACATAATAGATCAAAGTCAGAGAATGGTACTCTAGCTATAGAGAAAACTGCTTGCAGACATGGCCCTTAGTCAAGCCCCAAGTGACTCAGGTAGAGCATGCACAGAAACACTGCATACACTAACAGTCTTCTGAAACAGTTAGGGACCAGTCAAGTGCTTGTCTTCGGAACAGTGATATCGCAGCTTCCTATAGACAGACAACATAAAACTTACAAAGAGGCATGTTAAGAATCTGGTTGCCTCACGCTATCCCTTAAGTCACTTGGGACTGTGCCCGACTGAATCTTATCAAGCAAATGACAAGAGGAGAAATGAAATGTATTTCCTTGTCATAGACAGCATTTTGTCAGCAGCAGTACTCGTGGCATGGATATAAAAGTAAACAGCTTGTTGGGGTCACTAATGACTCTTGAATTTATTTTCTTATTTTCAAAGAGAAATGCCTCTGGTGTGAGGTTTCCTTTGGAAAACCAAGTGCTCTGGATGGTTTTGTGTCGCCTTGACATAAGCTAGAGTTATCAGAGAGGAGGGACCTCAGCTAAGCAAATATCTCCATGAGATCAGAACGTAAGCGAACCTGGAGAGCATTTTCTTATTTAGTGATTGATGGTAGAGGACTCAGCCCACCGTGAATGGTGCCGCCCATGTACTGGTGGACCAGGGTTCAGTGAGAAAGCAGGAGGAGCAAGCCATTAGCAGCCCTCTCCATGGCCTCTGCATCAGTTCCTGCCTCCAGATTCCTGCCTGGTTTTGAGTTCCTGCCTTGGGTTCCCTCAGTGAACTGTGATTCAGGATATGTGAGCCAAAGGGTTCTTCCCATTAGGACTTGCTTTTGGTCATGATGTCACATCCCAGAAATAGTAACCATAACTAAGACACCAAGCAACCTGTTTCCAGACCAAATGAAAGATTACTAAGACTTGGTGTCCTTTAAAGAATTTTTGCTCCTTTCTGCAGACTTAATCAAACATGCCAACTGCTAAGAAAAACTAAAGGAATAAAATGTTTCATGACTTGTCTTTCTCTTTAAAGATTTATTTATGTATTTATTTATTTATTATTCATTCATTTATTTAACGTATGAGTACACTGTAGCTGTCTTCAGACACACCAGAAGAGGGCGTCAGATCCCATTACAGATGGTTGTGAGCCACCATGTGGTTGCAGGGAATTGAACTCAGGACCTCTGGAAGAGCAGTCAGTGCTCTTAACCACTGAGCCATCTCTCCAGCCCTCATGACTTGTCTTGTAGAAGAATTCAAAGCAGCAACATGAAACTGTTTGAGGGAAGAGAGGGAGAAAAGAAAGGAGGGAGGGAGGGAGGGAAGGCAATGGAGGGAGAGTAAGAAAAGAAGGAAGGGAGGGGAAAAGGAAGGGAGAGAAAGAGCAAAGGAAATATGGAGGGAGAGAGAGAGGAAGTGATGGCAAGAGGGAGGGAGGGGGAGAGAGAAAGAAAGGAAAAAGGTAGGAAGGGAAGGAAGAGGAAAGGAAGAGAGGAAGGAAGGAAAGAAGGAATCTATGTTGTAATGGATATAAGCATTCAGTCATACATCACTGAATTAATACATAAGAGAACCACTGTGTGCTGAGCTGTAGGACATAGTAGGTGTGCAGCGGCTCATTCAGAGATCACCAGTGCCAGCATGTAAGAGAACAAAGCCATGGCCATGAGACCCTCAAGGGAGGGTCTGGGAGATGAATCCATGAGTAAGGGTATTTGCAAGCAAGTCTGGGAACCTCAGTTTAGACATCTGGACCTGTGTGCTTAGAGGCAGTGATTGTTTTTTAAAGACAGAAAATGATGGAACAAGAATATGCAACATGGTAGAACTGAAATGAAAATATATTTGCCACAGTGACATAATCTCCAAACCACCTGATACTGATGATACTGATGTCTGTCTCAAATGAAGCACGTCTCAGCAGCTAGGTCTGGGGTAGGACACGTGCTCCACTATGTCCACAGCAGCCTTATTTATAATGGGCAGAAGCTGGAAAAACCCAGATGTCCTTCAACAGAGGAATGGATACAGAAAATGTGGTACATCTACACAATGGAATATTACTCAGCTATCAAAAACAATGATTTCATGAAATTCACAGGCAAATGGATGGAACTAGAAAATATCATCCTGAGTGAGGTAACCCAATCACAGAAAAACACACATGGTATGCACTCACTGATAAGTAGATATTAGCCCAAAAACTCGAAATACCCAAAATAAAATTCACAGACCATATGAAGCTCAAGGAGGAAAACCAAACTGTTGATGCATCAGTACTTCTTAGAAAGGGGAACAAAATTCTCCTGAGAGAAAATACAGGGACAAACAGTGAAGCAGAGACTGAAGGAAAGGTCATCCAGAGATTGCCCCATCTGGGGATCCATCCCATGTGCACCCACTAAACCCAGTCACTATTGCTGATGCCAAGAAACGCTTGCTGACAGGAGCCTGATATGGATGTCTCCTGAGAGGCCCTGCCAGAGCCTTACTGATACATATTAAGATGCTTGCAGCTAAGCATGAAACTGAGCCCAGGGACCCAATGGAGGAGTTAGAGAAAGGCCTGAAGGAGCTGAAGGGGTTTGCAACCCCATGGGTAGAACAAAATTATCAACCTACCAGACCCCCAGAGCTCCCAAGGACTAAACCATCAACCAAAGAGTACACATGGGGGACCCATGACTCCAGCCGCATATGTACCAGAGGATGGCATTGTCTGGCATCAATAAAAGGAGAAGCCCTTGGTCCTGTGAAGGCTCATTTCCCAACTGGAGTGGAATGCAAGGGTGTTGATGTGGGAGTGGGTGGGTGGGTGGATGGGGGAGCACCCTCAAAGAAACAGGGAAAGGGGGGATGGGAGAGGGGAGCCCATTTGAAATGTTAATAATAAACAAGCTGATAAAAAAATAAAAGAAAGTAGTTGGGGAGGGAACAGTGGGTGATAAGATGCAGGATATATCCAAATACCCAAGTCAAACACGCCCTCAGTAAAACCAACATGGGAGCCTTGTTAGTTCATTGGTAGCAAACAGGATGGCAACACATAAAGGGGCTTTCTAATCAAATTTCATGAAAGCTCGCTTTATAGCCAAGGCATAAAGCCATCTCCAGGAAGCAGCTTTACAACATCGCTTTCCATCAAGCGTCTGACAGAAGCAGCCATCTGACAAGTCTCACATAGTTTGAACAAAAGAAACGGAACTGTTGACATAATATTTACCCCATAGAAGGAAGCTCAGAGATGGGAAGGGCACACTTCTGGACATGGTACTGCTGGTCTGTCACTCTCTGTCTCACACACAGTCAGGCTCCTCCCTCCGGCCACAATGAGGCTTCGCCATCAAGCTGGAGAACCAACACATCGGCTTCCAAAGCACATGGCCTCCGTGGTCCCCCCTAACAGAATCCTACAGCTTTATGAAGCCACGCACTGACAGAACGGCAATGGAAACAGGAAATAAAACCAAAATGAAAGCATAAACAGCTGTTTCCTTTGCTCTGTGGCAACCCTGCAGATATATAGCAGTACACACACTCGCATGGAGGAGGCTCCTCCTGAATATTTTTGTACGCCAAATGGCAGCGCAAATAGATTCATTCTGTGTTGGTTGTTATTGTCCTAATTTTATTACCAGGGGAAAAAAATCTTTCCCTACGTGCATGTTATCCTTAATATTCTCGCTTCCAGGGAGAGAAGTTATAGCTGAGGCCCGATTTATAATTTTACTGTTCATTTAATTTCCTTTAACGCTTTCAAATGTTATGTGAAGGCTTTGACTTGTCAAAACTGAGCCATCCATTTCAGACATAACCCATCAAAATGACAGCACGAACAGCTCTCGTAATCTACAACAGAGAAAGAGGCAAGCCCAGTGTTTTAAAAGACAGTGTGTGTCCACACTAACTGCTTTGCACCACCGTGCTTCATGTTCGTGTATTATTTTCATAATCTGTGTTGGAGAGTGGAGAGATCTATGTCTCATTTTAAATGCAACCAAGTATAAGGTTTTTAAAAAGTATCATTGGAGATAAATAGATTTCTGGCCCGAAGAATAAAGATAGATGTATTTGAGAACACAAAAGCCTTTGATTTCCTAAGGAAAAAAATTATCCTGAGAGATTCCACACCACCAGTCCCTCTCACTCTCCTGCAGGGTTTGCTTCAACATGGACACAGTACACACACCTAGAATTACTTTTTCTCCACTTCCAAGATCCAGGAAGCGATTTCTCATTAGTCAAGCCCCAAATCAAGCACATCATAGATGATACTTGTATCATTTTGGAATCATGTATATTTATAAGAATGAACGCTGCAGCCCTGTGATGTCTACTGAATTGTTCCTAATGAACTACCAAGTACTCTAGCTTTAAGCTGTTTAACCCATAGTTCACACCATTTGAAACACACAGGAAGTGAGTACAGTCTGCCTGTTGACTCTCTGAGTCGAGGTCTGGCATAGTGACTGCCAGGAGAGAAGGTGACTCCCTGGGTATTCAGTTTCTCATTTTGTGGGGATACTGATCATTTTTGTTCATGTAAATGTTTGTGATCTCTGGTTGATTATCTGTGGCTAGTTTATATATAATATATATATTATCTGGTTGTCTTGCAATGATTTTAATAGGAAGGGATATGATTTCCCTTTTCTCTCTTCTATATCTTTCTTTGCTCTTGTGTGTGCATGTGCATGTGTGTGTGTTTTAAGACACAGTCTCATTCTCTAGCCAGACTGGCCTGTAACTCACTAAGAAGTTTAAACTAAGGACAGCCCTCCTGCCTTAGGCACCCAAGTCCTTGGATTACAAGCACAAGCCACCAGGCCTGGTTGGCTTTCTCTCAGTTGATTTTGCGTCTTTTGCAGTTCCCTTGATGCCTTATTATGACACTCAAAGCCATTTAACACAATTAACTGGGAAAATGCAAGTAAGTAGAAAAACTGTAATTTCCATGGGTATTTTGACATGACACTAGTTAACCAAATTTCTTCAGTGTGTTTACGAGACAGGGGGGAGAAGGCAGGTGATAAAACAGGGCAGATTACACTCACAAACACAAGCACAAATCAGAAATTATGTAGAGCGTAGCGAAAGATCATTTATGTGCTGTTTGACCATCTGGACCTGCTGTTTTATGGGACGAGGGAGTAAGAGCTTGTGCTTATCCCTCTGCAGTGGTACTTTTTATAGCAGTATTTGAGAGCCACACAGACTGGTGGTACGATGGTATGGCTGCTTTCCATAAGGCCCATCAATAGAAAGTGAGCCTTACAATGAATATTGTGTAAGGACAAAGCCCCAGAGTTCGGTCGGCTGCAGTATTGCTGACATTAATTCTGCCAATTCCTTGTGATTCGTAGATTTATGTTTCTCCCTTCAAGTGGGAGTATGACAGGGGGCAGGCACGTGTTAAGATAATATCCCTGTGTGGTGATGGGTCACTTATGACTGTGTCATGTCAAACTGAATGGCTTACCAGAGACCTTGCTGAACACAGCATCAAATATAATCACATTAGTCATGAAGAGGAGGAGGAGGAGGAGGAGAAGGAAGGAGGAGGAGGAGGAGGAGAAGGAAGGAGGAGGAGGAGAAGGAAGAGGAGGAGGAGGAGGAAGGGAAGGAGGAGGAGGGGGAGAAGGAGGAGAGCAGGGGAGGAGGAGGGAGGAGGAGGAGGAAGAAGGAAGAAGGAGAAGAAGGAGAAGAAGAAGAAGGAGAAGGAGAGGAAGAAGAAGAAGAAGAAGAGGAGGAGGAAGAAGGAGGAGGAGGAGAAGGAGGAGAAGGAGGAGGAGGAGGAGAAGAAGAAGAAGGAGGAGGGGGGAGGAGGAAGAGGAGGAGGAGGAGGAGGAGGAGAGATGTTTTCTAGCTGGTAGAAAAGGGAGACAACAGAGAGAAATTCTGAGAAAAATTAGACTTAAAATTATGTATACTGTATAAGTCACCAGCGGTTGGTTTGAGATGGATGAGGGCCATGAGATCCAGCATCCATGTTTCCAGCATGCAGACAGCCAGTGAGGAAACACCAGCCTCACTCCTAACCAACAAAGGCTGAATTCTGTCAGCAAACTGGCATGAGACAGGCACAAGATTAATTCTAGCATCTCCAGGTAAGAGATCGTCTGGCAAATGCCTTCCTTTCTACCTTTACTCTGGAAAGAGAATCCAGCTGAACTTGACACCTATGTAACAGTGACTCTATTGAAGATGTTGTTTTAAGCCTCTTTGGTCATGAGTTCTTGCACAGCAATAGAAAGGTATGTTATAGAGCAATGTGATTCACTGCAAGTGTTGTTTAAAATAGATATATACTAAACATTCATTATGTTTATCTATTTTATACATAAATATGTATATATAATACAGCTGTCTTAGATAATTTTAACAGGAAGTAATGAGACTACTTATGCAATCAATCTAGAGCAGGTTTTGGGGGAAATAGACATTTTTAAGTTTTTTCTTTTATTTTTGAGATTATATTATAGTTACATCATTTATCCTCTCCTGTTCTCCCTCAGTCCTTCTATACACTCCTCCTTCTCTCTTTCAAATTCATGGCCTTTTTTCATTAGTTGCTATTTCAGGCACACACACACACACACACTCACACATACACACTCACACATACACACACTCACACACACTCACACACATACACACTCACACACACTCACACACTCATACACATACACCACATACACACACTTGCACACACTCACACACACACATATACACACACACTCACACACACACACACACTCACACACACACACACTCACACATCACATACACTCATACACACATCACTCACACACTCACACACACACACACTCACACACACACACACCGACATACACACACTGCACACACACATACATACACACACACACACACACACACACTCACACACACACACACACATTCACACACACACACTCACACATTCACACATACACACTCACACATTCACACATACACACATACATACACACTCACATATACACTCACACATACACACTACACATACACTCACACACTCAGCACACACACACACACACACACACACATACACACACACATTACAAAATATAACCTCCTCAGTCTGTATAATGTTACTAGTATGTATGTTTTTAGCACTGAGCATCTGGTACTGTGCACTCTTCCCTGGAGAAGTCTATTGCTGCCACTCCAGCATTCCCTATGGTGATGAGGAAAGATATCAAAGATGTAAGGGAAGTATAAAATTTGGGTGACTAGGGTGGTCTGATAGTCTAGGGAATTGTAGAATTTTATATATATATACACACACAACCAAGGGGATATATATATATATCCCCTTGGTTGTATAGTTATAACATGAGAAGTGACCTTATGAGTGTTGCTCTCCCAAAGGCTATTTTATATATTATGAGGAAAACTCCTTATAAATTGCACACACACACACACACACACACACACACACACACACACACAATCACCACATGATTCTTGTTTTCAATGCCCTAACTCAACAGTACTGATCAAAGAGAGGGACTCTACAGTATTTTTTTACTTGCATGTGAATATGTAAAAGAAAGAGGGTAACATTACTACAATTTATTCCAGATGAAATTAAACATTGATTGCCCACTGCAAGGCTCTAACAACAATGGGAGGAAATGTAGTCATGAACAAAGACAATGTCATGTTTTCTTCGCTGAGCTCACACTCAGGGAAGACAAGTGAACATAAGAACGGCAGATAGTGGTTTATATTAGAGGAAGATAACGTGCGAACATACAGAGGAAGAGGTTCAGCTGGGAAAGGCTTTCTGCAAGAAGCAGTGGGAGTGGGCCTGAGACCTTCAGAGCAAGAATACACTCATTGAGAGGGTTTCAAGCAAAAGTGAACTAAGCATTGATCTTGTTATAGAGGCAGGAAAGCGACAGCAACTGAGAGACCAAGCTTACCAACTCCTCCTAACACTGAAAACGGTGTAATGATCAAGACTGTGAAATGCTCGAGCTGCTGGACATTCTCACAGGCATAAATCCTTCCCTTGTGACACATCTGACAGCAGTTAATCAAAACCTCATGCCATCAGCAAATGCAGCCAGACTGAAAGGAAACTTGCTGGCCTGCTTTTCTTCTTATGATCTGTGACTTGTGGTTATGGAATATGAAAAATATAATGGTTCGCCACCATAAGTAAAAATTAATTTACCCTTTACTACATGGTAAATTGAAACATGTCTCACATATATGTGGGCTAAGGCAGTCACAACAACCTTACCTATTTCGTGTGCCTTTTCCAAAGTCCCTTTACTAAGGTGGGGTTTTATTTCTTTCCTGAAATCAGCACCAAGCCCTGTCCATACATGAGTAGTTATGCCCAAAACTATGTGTGAATTGCAAGGCTAGACTTAAAAGGTCTGTCCCCTCTGTTCCTTCTACTGGCATACAAGAAAATTCAGCAGAGACAATAATGATTGAAACAATATAGAAGTTCGTACCTGCCACCCCAAGAGCCCAGATAGTAATGAAAGTAAATCATAGAATCAACCAAGCGAACTCTGAGGAGTAACAAAGTACATCTAAAACTATTCTTTGTCACCTAAACTGAGCATCTATATGTACAAAACTGAGGTACCATACATTTTATACACTTACCTGAAGTAAAATATTGTCTTTAAAAAATTCTAGGTTGTATGTAGCAAACATAACCTATCTTGGCTAACCTTGTAATTAACGAAATCATATCAACAAAATATATTTAATCTTTAATATCTATGTAATCAAGGGAATAAGATGAACTCATTATTCATGGCTAGTTTAGGAAATCCCTGGGTTAGAATGGACAGAATACCAGAACTCAGGTTTTCTTTATTTAAATATTATCTAAGCTGTATTTGCTTTGGTCAATATTTAAAAGGATTTAACACTATCCCTTCCCATAAGCCTAAGCATCACAAAGTGTTGGTGTCAAACTCTGTTTTCTAAAGCCGGTATTATTAATTCTGTCTCATACCATAAAGCAAAGGTATTACTTTTCTTCCTACAATATCTAGGATGTCAAGAATTATTCTTTATTAATTCCATGGACCTATAAAATGAAGAATTTTCTGATATTATTCTGCTAAAATAAAATCAACATTTGAAAAGTCTGGATTTTGTTGAACCTACTTTTGTAGTTGACAGACACCTTTAAAAGATGCTTCATGATGCTGACTAGAAGTGAGGGAAAGTTGAGAGTGTTCTTCTGGACAGCCTTAGTGAGAGAAGCCAGCAGTGGCTGTTGAATGCTCACCCCTAAATGGGACATCTACATTACACCTACCAAGGCCCAGGGATGGCATCCAAGAGAGGATGAAAATGCTGAAAAAGCCAGAGGCAGGGGAGGGGTGCTGAGAAGAGAGGTGTCTGCTGGATGTGCTCTGGCACCACAGTCACAGTGTTGGTGGCTGTGTGCACAAGACAGACATGGAAGCGGAAACATGGTTGAGAAGAAAAGGACCTGCGTGAGTAAGGAGGAGATAATAGAATGTTTGGGGGGATGAATATGATCACCATAAATCATATGTGTGCATGTAATTTCAAAACAAATAAAATTTCCTTTCAGCTTACAAATATCTATATTCTTTAGTTATAATGTTCCGTTTTAATTTTTTCATACTCAAATTCAGTTTGAGTTACTGTGTGGTTGCAGCAAAGATGGTTTTCTCAGTCCCAACCTATAGCTATTTCTTCGCATCACTGCAAGCAAGCAATTCCACAAGAGACACACGTTAAGTGTATGATAACCCAGTACACTTCCGAGGCTGTCTCTTTAAGACGGTGTCAGAGCTGGTATGTTTGTGGCTCAGGGCCACACGTGTACCCCACTTATGACACCTGAGACACTTCTGGCTCTCTGGGATCCCTGCTTAACTGCCTGCAGCTAGAGGTCAGCATCCTTTGTCAGTCCTATTCATTTGCTATAGCATTACTTCAAATACCCGGAAACACATTTATGAGTTCGTTGAGAAGGATATTTTGAAAGCACAAACAACCGTCTGGACTGCTATGATATGGCCTGGTATGGGCCAGACACGGGAGCGTCCATCCCTGTGTAACAGATATGTGCCATTCTCCTGGAGTGAGAACAATTCTTCAGCTTCAACATGTTCTAGAAAGTTCTCTGAACCCCTGTCTCTATGGCTATTTTAAAGGAAATTTCTTTGCATAAGAAGGAATGGGAAAAAAAGAACTACATAGAAATTGCTAACATGCTAGACGAGACCTAACCAGGTTGCTGCACCCAAGGCTTCTTGGCCCCTCTTAGCAAGACTCCTGTTAGCTAACTTGCAAGATTCTTGCTAAAATGAGATTTCATGATTTACAATCAAGCAAAGCAGGCAAGAGACCTCCTCTAAGGCCAACTCCAAGAAGAGAGTGGAATAGGGAGGCTGTTTTAGTTGCCATGATGTCTATTGAGGAAGAGAATATCTTTAGATGCTCTCCCTTTAGGAAGAGAGGAGGGGCAGGGGGAAGGAAGGGCAGGCCATGTTAGGGACTTCACTGGCTGAGTCCTGCACTTGCAGTCAGAAGCTCTCCTCCAGCAGAGCAGCTGACCCTGTCCTCACATTGCCTTCACACGGCAGCAAAGGTTATGCCTAGTTATCTAGTAACCTCAGACGAGTCCACTTTTTAATTCACCTTTGTGCAGAGGTCAATCTAGATCCTGAGATGTAACATCTCAGTTATGCCCTTGGTCTCCTTCAATAGTTACAGCAGAAGATGAAAAATTATGGCTTCCTGTGTCACATCAAGTCAAGGGTTATTCACCTTGTTTAGTTCCACATTTTTATTTCTTTTTTATTATTAACCATTCCATTTGTTTAGATCTTAAATGATATCTCACTTTCCATATTAACCCTCCACAAGCCCCCATCCCACAACCTTCCTCTCCTCTCTCCCCTTTGACCAATGCAGATGTGAATGCTTGGAGCCAACTATCAGACTGAGCTCCAGGACCCTGCTATGGGAGCTGGTGGAAGGACTGGAGGAGCTGAGGGGAATTTCAACCCCATTGAAAGAACAACATCACCTGGATAGACCACCCAGTGCTCCCAGGGACCAGACCTCCAACAAAGGAGTATACAGGGACATACAGGGACGGATCTATGGTTCCAAATATATAGATAGCAAAGGATGGTCTTGTCTGACATCAATGGGAGAGGAGGCCCTTGCTCCTGTGGAAGTTTGATGCCACATTTTTATTTCTAAATTAAACATAGATATAAATTTACATCTTAAATTATGTATAGTTTATATTACATTTGAAATTATTTATTATCTACTTTTACTTTTGACATATATACTTATATTTTAAATATATAAATATATTTAATATATTAACATGTATCGAATACCGTTTTTACTTTAAAATATATATACTTTATTTAAACTTATGCTCATAACTCAAAATGCACTACAAATATATATATATATATATTAAAATGTATACATTATATATGAATATAAAGAATGGGAAACGAAATACAAAGCACATATACATATCACTCTCTGATACTTCAAAAGGGTTTGCCAAGTCCTGGTTTTAGGATAGTTCCACTTGAATAACCCAAATACAATAAATCTAAAGTAAAAATGTCTCCTCAGAGGCAGCACCCTCATCTTGCACTCTCCATCTCTCCTAAAGCCAAGAGAATACAGGCATTCTTCGCCCATGAGTGCCCTAGGCTGGAGTCCTCTTTTCTCTCACATCGGCTACTCTTATCTACATTGTCACCATGATACTGGAAGCTGGACGGCCCAAACTGAGCACATCTTGCCATTAGATCCATAAAACTGTCTCTTGCTCATACTTTGATTATGCTGTGTGGTCCTGATGGTGGGTTCTAATCAGCATCTATTAGTCAAGTAATGACTGTAATATGTTCAGGTCCTCTTGCTAATTCTTGACTCTAATGTGCTTTCAAAGTCCTGCTCAATTATGCATCTGTATTTCCAGCTTCGTTTCCATTTTGCTTCCAATAGGAAGACGCTTGTGCCCCTTCACTTTGGATATAAGAACAATGTAGCCATATCCTCTTTACATTTTGTAACTTAAAATATAAAAATAGAGTATTTCGCTATCAATGATGATATGAACAATAGGTGTGCATGATCAAGACCTCTTATCATGTTTATATGTTATTAATTTTTGTATCACAGCAACTTTGATAGGAAACAGTATCATCATGTTAAATATAGTGAAGATAAAGTACGAAGAAGTTACATATTGCCTTATACAACTGCTGTGATAAAACGCCATAACCCAGGCAACTTGGGAAAGAAAGGATTTATTTTGTTTACACTTCCACACCACAGCATATCACTGAAGAAAGTTAGGAGAAGAATTCATGCAGGGCAGGAACCTGGAGACAGGAGCTGATGCAGAGGC
The DNA here is from genome assembly GCF_011064425.1 of Rattus rattus. Taxonomy (NCBI): domain Eukaryota; kingdom Metazoa; phylum Chordata; class Mammalia; order Rodentia; family Muridae; genus Rattus; species Rattus rattus. The sequence continues at coordinate 17,804,537 of NC_046170.1, forward strand.
CATGAAGGAATGCTGCTCACTGGCTTGCTCCCCAAGGCTTGTTCTCCACGGCTTGCTCAGGCTGTTTTCTGATAGAGCCCAGGACCACAGACCAGAAGTGGCCCCTCCCACAATGGTCAGGCCCTCCCCAATCAAACACTAATCAAGAAAATGTCTTACAAATGGCCATCTTGCCAAAAGCAATCTACAGATTCAATGCAACCCCCACCAAAATTCCAACTCAATTCTTCACAGACTTCGAAAGAGGAATTTGCAAATTCATTTGGAATAACAAAAAACACACAATAGCAAAAACTATCCTCAACAATAAAAGAACTTCTGGGGGAATGACCATCCCTGACCTCAAGTTGTATTACAGAGCAATCATGATAAAAATCTGTATGGTGTTGGTACAGAGACAGAGAGGTAGATCAATGGAATACAATTGAAAACCCAGAAATGAACCCACACACCTATGGTCACTCGATCTTTGACAAAAGAGCTAAAGCCATCCAGTGGTGGGGAGGGACAAAACAAAACAGAATTTTCAACAAATGATGCTGGTTCAACTGGCAGTCAACATGTAAAAGAATGCAAATTAATCTGTTCTTATCACCCTATACAAAGCTCAAGTCCAAGTGGATGAAGGACCTCCACATAAAACCAGATACACTCAAACTAATAGAAGAAAAAGTGGGGAAGAGCCTCGAACACATGGACCCTGGGGAAAATTTCCTGAACAGAACACCAATGGCTCATGCTCTAACATCAAAGATGAACAAATGGGACCTCATAAAATTGCAAAGCTTCTGTAAGGCAAAAGACACTGTCATTAGGACAAAATGGCAACCAACAGACTGGGCAAAGATCTTTACCAATCCTCCCCTGATAGAAGGCAAATATCCACTAGATACAAAGAACTCAAGAAGATACACTCCAGAGAATCAAATAACCCTATTAAAAATGGGGTACAGAACTAAAAAAAGAATTCTCAACTGAGGAATATCAAATGGTGGAGAAGCACCTAAAGAAATGTTCAACATCCTTAGTCATCAGGGAAATACAAATCAAAACAACCCTGAGATTCCACCTCACACCATTCAGGATGAGTAAGATCAAAAACTCAGGTGACAGCAGATGCTGGCAAGGATGAGGAAAAAGAACACTACTCCATTGTTGGTGGAATTGCAAGCTGGTACAACCACTCTGGAAATCAGTCTGGCAGTTTCTCAGAAAATTGGACATTGCACTACCTGAGGACTCAGCTATACAACTCCTGGGCATATACCCAAAAGATGCTCCAACATATAACAAGGACGCATGCTCCACTATGTTCATAGCAGTCTTATTTATAATAACCAGAAGCTGGAAAGAACTCAGATGTCCCTCAACAGATATGGAAAATGGATACAGAAAATGTGGTATATTTACACAATGGAGTACTACTCAGCTATTAAAAACAATGACTTCATGAAATTCATAGGCAAATGGATGGAACTAGAAAATATCACCCTGAGTGAGGTAACCCAATCACAAAAAAAAAAAAAAAAAGCACATGGTATGCAGGTATGCACTCACTGATAAGTGGATATTAGCCCTTGGATTACCAAAGATACAATCCATGGACCACATGAAGCTCAAGAAGAAGGACAATCAAAGTGCAGATGCATCAGTCCTTCTTAGAAAGGAGAACAAAAATATGTATAGGAGGAGATATGGAGACAAAGAGTAGAGCAGATACTGAAGAAAAGGCCATCCAAAAGACTTCCCCGCCTGGGGATCCATCCCATATATACAGCCACTTAACCTGGATAATATTGATGAAGCCAAGAAGTGCATGCTGACAGGAACATGATCTAGCTGTCTCCTGAGAGGCTCTGCCAGAACATGACAAATACAGAGGCAAATGCTAGCAGCAAACCACTGAACTGAGAATGGGGTCCTCAATGAAGGAGTTAGAGAAAGAATTGAAGGAGCTGAAGGGGTTTGCAACCCCATAAGAACAACAACCAGAGCTCCCAGGGACTAAATGACCATCCAAAGATTACACATGGACAGACCCATGGCTTCAGCTGCATATGTAGCAGAGGATGGCCTTGTTGGGCATCAATTGGAGGAGAAGTCCTTGGTCCTGCCAAGGCTCAATGCCCCAGTGTTGGGAATGTCAGGGTGGGGAGGAGAGAAGGGGTGAGTCAGTGGGTGGGGGAGATGAGATAGGGGCTTTATGAACAGGAAATCTGGAAAGGGGATATTTGAAATGTAAATAAAAAACATCCAATAAAAGAAAGAAAGAAGATGCCCTACAGGCTTGCCTACAGCCCTGTTTTATGGTGGCATTCTTTCAAGGACCCTTCCTTTCAGATGGCCCTAGCTTGTTGATACAAAACTGGCCAGCAGGCATCTTACTGCAATATTGTCCAAACTATCATGGCACCACAACAGAAAGTCATGAAGCCTCCTCTTAGAATTAAGCCAGGGTCATCTCCAATGTTAAAGTCCCCACTATGTAGGTTTCCCCAAGATATAACCTTGGACATGAAATTTGGTCTAAATCTGGTTTCTCCATACAAAGAGAAGAAATCCTATCAGTAAAGACTCAGTATGAGGATGACTTCTATTCTGATGTTTTTTCAGGAAAGTGGGACAACAAAGAAAAACAAAGCAGAAGCCACAGTGCACGGACTAACTTCTTATCGCAGAGGTGGCACCCATCGGAAGTGGCCTGAGCAGCATTTGTGGTGAACTAAGTACTCTGTATCCAGAATTGCCAGCAAGAAAGCCATCCCAGTCTGGAAGCAACTGAATGTGACAGTGTAATAAGGGTGAGAGTTAGTGAGGTGAAGAAGGGCTGAGTCAAGAGACACAAACCTCCTCTCAGGAAACAGAGAGAAGTTTCCGCCAACACTCACCGGGAACTTGAAAGCGAGCTGAGGAGTTTGTACTGGAGCAGCAGTTTCAAGATTGCCTAAAGGAAGCTCAACCCAGCACATCAGAGAAAACAGAGACATCAGCATGGGAGACAGCTGGGCTCAGGAGAGCCCCAGTGTGTCCTCACAAAAGCCCTCCGTGTGGAAAGCAAGGGTACACAAATGTTCTAGGTTCATGTGATATTAATGCAGAAGCAATCACTAATAAAATTACGAAACGGTGTCAACACAACTATATAATATGGATTAATAAAGAGAACTTGTTCATTCTACAATCTTTCCATGCTCAAATCATATATCTGGTAAAGTGAGCTTTACTAACTATGACAATAGACAGAGCTTAATGTCCCATAATAAAAATGCTAGCCATGCTAGACTAGAGAATACTGACATAGCCTGTTGTACAAGAGAATTAAAATAAAGAGATTCAATTCATTAAGGGTTGATGGTGATGATGAAGATATTCCCACATATCCACGCAGATCTGAGTAACCCCAAGAGTATTCTAACTGTGTACTATGCATTTTAAGAATAAGAGGGGGAAAAAAAGAACAAGAGAAAAATAAACACACTAACATTTTCAAACCCTCTTGATAACAAAAGAATTGAACGAAAAGGGTTAATGTTTCAGAAGCTCAGTGTTTGATTCAACTCCACCCTTCCTTCCTCCAACAGAAGAAACAGAGCCCTTGAAAGCAGAAGAGCATCTTGTTCTTCATTTCTTTCTTACTGGAAAAAATGCATCCTCTTTTAAAAGACACGTAGCATGTGAGGACGGAGCAGAAGTAAGTTAAACAGGGGGTGGACAGACAGAATTTCTCCTCACAGTGAGCCACCACCTATATTCCAGGCAGGTTTGCTCTCACTCTCATTCCTTTTCCATTGTCCCATAGATAAGCACACAGCCATCTCATGAGGTAATAATACGTACACTAGGGCTTTTCTTTTTAAGTCTCTGCTACAAGTTAAGTACCAGGCAAGCTGTGTGGCAGACTCTGGATCTGTCACGTGCTAAGACATTTATGAGGCACATCCGACAAGAGTCTCCATTTTACAACTAAAATTAAGAGCACAGGAAGCTTGTGTGATGTTGTAATAAAACTACGAAAGGGAAAATCTGGGATCTAAATTCCACTTGGTTCGATAGTAAACACGTAGAGGTTTATACAAATGTAGTCGCCACTGCTTACAAGGAGAAAACACGATAGCTTTGACTTCTATATTTATGCCATTGACAATGCTCAACAAACACCAGAGGTGCCACAAGGACTGAAGTGCCAACATCTATAATAGGTTGGGGGGGATGTCAATAATGAATAAAAGCTACATAACCAATAACTTTCTTACATATCATTCCATATCCCAGCACTATGCAGGAGAAATAGATTACACTGTTCTTAGGAATGACTACAATAACGAACAGATTGGTATTCCATCGAGAAATCAAGTGTGGACTGGAAGACAGATAGGCAGTTAGATAATTTCAGGTGTGGACATAACCCTGAAATGGAAATACTACACATTTCAAAAATGTCATTTTTTCCCAAATTATTTTCTAAAAAATGAAATTGAAAGCAAAGTCCGCATACAAGAGCTGATTAAGGAAGTGAAATTGACCCCATGTCCCTAAGTTCATCTAGAAAATAATCCCCTGGTACATTCATTTACTACTTGAATAGTAAAAGAAGAGAGGGGAAGCAGGCAGAGTGCAGCTAATTTGGGAAAAGAACGCGGTTCAGGAGCGCTGAAGTAAGTCTGTCTGGGAAACTTTCGAAATCTGCTCCTCAAAGTAGCAGGTTAGCAGACCCTCTTAGCAGAGCCCATGAAACAATCTACTTTTTCAGATTTACCTCATGTGACAGATGCAAACTGCAGATTTTTAAAACAAAGCTGTCCAGAGGAAAACGTGTCTGATTTCTGGCTAGAGCTATAGAGTTGGTATGTTTAATTCAAAACGGGAAGAACAGCAAATTTGATAACACAAATATCACTAAGTTCTATAAATTAATACATAGTAAAATTATAAGATTAATGGAGTTTATAAAGTAAAATAAAAATACTAACATATAGCTCCTTAATATAGGACGCAATTATAAAAAATTAAGAACTTTTTCGTATCTTTCTATTTCTAATTGCAAAAGACATTGGGCAGATAGTTTCAAAGTATGAAAAAGCAAACAGTCAAGGAATACACCATGGACTCAGTCTCTATAGTAGTCCAGAGTGATGTCATCTTTACACTTTACAAAGTCGACAAACGCTAAAGCTTTGTCGGGCAGTGGAATGAATGGCTCAATGGGTAGAGCAACTTACAACCTGCCAAGACCAGTGGCTTGAGTCCCATGCTGGGAACTCCCATGGGGAAACGGACAAATGATTCCTGAAAACTGTTCTCCACTCTCCACACTTGTGCAACACACCCACACTAACTGTAACAAATAAAGGCAAATTGTAAAGTTACTTATTTCCATCCTCCTTCAGTTTTCTACAAAGGCCATGTATGGATGTGACCGAAGACACAGGCGAGGAGCGATGGTTCTCACCTCCAAACCTTGCATGTGAAAGGTAACGGCAAGAAGATCAGGGTCCCTGGCCAGCCTCTCTAAATAGGGAGCATATTTGAGCTATCCAGAGCATTTCACCTCTGAACTGAAGGAGGTAAAAGGTAGGAATAAAAAAAAAAACCGAGAAACACCCTCTAAAATGATAGTCCTAAAACCATCCTCCACGTCCTGCCCATCAAATGCATTCTGCTCATTAGGCAGTGCTTGTTCTTGTCCAACCTGAAAAATCTCCCTGTAGAATTCAAGGATGTTTAGGACATAGACTTTCAATCCAGCATTTCTTTGAGAAATATTAAAGAAAAAGTAGCATTTTGTGTGTCCTTGAATATCTGTTAATGAGCAGGAAGGTCATTTATATTTCATTTTATGCAAAATGTCTATTCAAGTTCCTTCCCCACACTTGATCTTGGACCCATCCTTCTCTATCTACAATCCCTCAATTTCCATCAGAGAAAAAAATTCCCTACCTGTCCCCCTCCAACCCTAGGGGTTCATCAGTTTCATTTTCAATTTCTCCAAATTGTTCTTTTTCCCAACCAACGGGAGTTTTATACAATGAGTCAGGTTTATGTTTTTAAAGATGCCTGTTTTAGATGTTGGAATTTTCCAATGAGATGCTTTGGGGAGTTTCTAAGTACAAGTCATCAAAACGTAAGAGCTTTACTTCAGTCTGTTTTTTGAGTCCTAGCTCACCGACATGTCGGCATTGATCATTGAGCTGGTCCAACATCACCAAGACACTTGAGGTTTGAGCAACACTGCCTCATTTGTACCTTTATCAGACCTGCCTCTACCATTTTGTCATTAGTTATGCCAAGCTGTGTGGGCTACAGCTGTGTATATATGCACACAAATGCCATGTTTATAAAATGTCTACCTCTTACTTATTATGTGTGAATTCAAGCATATATGTATCTGCTGTCTGTAAATGTGCCTATGGGTGGGTATACGTGGGCATGCAGCTACACATACAAGTGTGTGAGTGTGTACAGGGAGGTCAGAGGTCAACAGCTAGCATTTCCTTTGATGGTTCTCCGTCTGAATTTTGGGGGGGCAGTATCTCTCTGAGACTGCAGCTCATGGTTTCATCAAGGTTGATGAGTTAATGAGCTCTGAGGATTCGCCTGGCTTTGTCCTCAGTCCAGTGCTGGAGCTGCCAATGTGAGTCACTGGATCCAGCTTTAAATAAAAGGTGCTAGCTGTCCAAACATGGATCCTCACCTTTGTGCATCAGGGCCTTCCCTACTGAGCCTTCTTCCACTCTCTGACAAATCATTATTGTTAAACACGTGTAAAGACTTGAATATTCTGTCAACTAAGTTTTTCCATATGCTTTTGCATATTATTTTCCTTTGGATATGATGAATTATTTTTAGAGAATAAGCTTTGATTTTTGAGGATGAATCTTATTTGACCATACTATTCTTTCAGTGAACATCAAGGTTCTTTTTAATGTACTAAAGTGTTGTGAAGTTATGTTCATAAATGAATAAGCTAAGGTATCTACCACAATATTAATATGAATATGAACCAACATTAGCTCAAATAGCCTTATTTGGAAGAAGGTATAGCATTTCATTGGCTTGAGAAGGCCAGTTCAGGGAAGGCAACACAATACAAAGTGTGTGTTTTAAAAATCACAGTTTTAGGATAAAAAGGAGAAGCAGTCAAATGCACTATCACCACGGACACTTCCTAAACATTTCTTTTAAAATCTAACGTAATGCAAAGTAAAAGAAAATTTCAGCATATGTGGTATAGGTCTAAGGCTAATTCCTAAAGTTGGTTCACAGCATTCAACAATGGCACAGCTCATTAACAATGACACAACTCACCCCATGTCCAAGTCCTCCTGGAACATTACCAAAATTGACCATATGTTGTGTCATCAAGAAAGCCACTACAATAGTAAATTGACAAAAACCCTGGCTGTGAAAGAAAGCAAAGAAAAAAATTGTATACGAACTTTTCAATTGCTCAAAAATGAAGCAACATGGGTTTAACTAGTCTGTGGAATAGCATACAAGTCCCAAGACACCTTGGAAGAATAAAGGCAATATGATGTTATCTTTAAACACGGGAGTATTTACGTAAAGTGAACTTCCAGGAAAGCTAGAGATTTTAGACTGGGAAAATAAGAGGAAACAGGAAAGTCAGTTCAGGGAAGGGCTGCAGAGTAAACATTCCAGTGCAGAAAGCCAAGCAAGAGGCTCTGTAAGAAGTTACTCATAGACAAAGAAAGGGGAAGAAAGGCCTGGTAACTTCTGCCTTGTGGGCCAGATGCAAGCTGCAACATTTTAAGTTTCCATGGGAAAAAGGAAACAATTCAGACGGTTTGCCTGAATCTGCCTGTTTGTATGGATGTGGTGAAGTTCACTGGCACTTGGGTACAGTTCTGTCAACTCCAGCTTCATTGTGAGACGATGCCACCAAGAGACTTGCCAGTTCCTTCCCATGCCTTTACCTCTCTGTTTGGAGATGAACTCTGGGATTCCCAGACCATGCACAGCCTTCTCTGCTTCTTCCAGCAGGTGTTAATGCTTGGATCAATTTCTCAGTCAGCATGGCATGCTGCCTCTCGGAATACTCAGGTGACAGTGGTTCACTGTTAGCAGTAGGTTTCCTCCACACCCTTCTATCCCAGGAGAGGTTCCCACACAAAGATTGTTAGCCTCAGTTGCTTGGTCTACAAAGACTGGATTTCACAGTATCTCTTACATTCCTTGAGCTATGCTATAGAATTATTTATGAGTGTCCCCACCCCCCAATGCCAGCCCTTGTCACCGGGTCCATCCTCTTTATTCTCTGTGTGGTTTCCTGTAAAATGGCTTGTTTTAATATAAATGTAAGTAGTAGATTAATCAAAACAACTGTATTTCTTTACCTTTGCTAGTTTCCCAATAACCATACAAAGAGACTAAGATTTATTAAAATTGCCTTGAGTTAAATACTGCGCAGTCACCGCTCCATCCTAAACCTCCAAGCTAGTCAGGCTCCCTCCCAGACAACATTCTCATTTTACTTCCATTTCTTTGTCCTTTCTGATTCAGCTCTCTTCTCCTGATGTTTTCGCCAACCTCTCCTCAAGGTTGCCTCCCTCACTTTCTGGTTCTTTCTCCACCCCTCCTACTCTCCACTCCACCTTCTTCTCTCTAAAGCTCTGTATTGGCTCGTTGGCTTTTACCGGCAAGGCAGAAAATGCATGAGGAGCAATGCTTATACAAATTTGAGACCAGAGCTTTTAAGAATAAGCATAACAAAGCCATGTCTGGATTAAAAACAGACATGAGAGCATAGAAATAACTCACGAATAACCTTTATACAGTGCACACAAAAAATTATGCCTATAGTTTCCAGAAAGATATTTACACTTGACATCAACTGTTGCCATATTCCTTGCGGAAGCAGAAGCGCTCCTGGAATGTCAGCATTGGTGGGGTGGCAATGTTAGGAGAACTCACAGAGATGATCAATGTCAGTGTTCACATATTTTCTATAATAATACCCGCGAGTTCTGACATCTGCGATGGCTACCGTGGCTGTCAGCTTGGTTGAATAGAGAAGATGCCTAGAAAACTGGTAATCCATACTTCAGGGGATGTCTGTGGAGTGGAATCTGGGAGACTGCTTCCTGCATGAACGAGCAGGGCAGATAAGAATCCCAAGGGATGGGAGTGGCCATGAGCAAAATAAACCATCCATGTAGAAGTGGGAAGTCAGTCTTCAATCATGCCTTCCCTTCCTGGCCAAGTTCAATTATCTGTTGCTGTGGCCTGTTGACATAAGCCTCCAGGCTCTTTAATTATTGACCTTAGACTTGCATCAGAGGCTCTGTAGGGACTGCCAGGCCTCTGGTCTTAGACCAGAGCTGCTCCTCCGCCCCTCTATCACTCTGAGGCTTCTAGATTTTTCCAGTCTCAGCAGATTTAGCTCTGGACCCTGCAAGTAGACACTACAGGATTTCTCAGTCTCTGGGACCTTCTGAGTCAGCTCAGTAAGTCCCTGTTTGTAATAGCATATGCTTTTGGTTCTGTTTCTCTAAAGAAGCCTGAGTAATCTACCCAGCCTCTAAAATTTTTTTTCTAACAAAACTGTTAGAAATATGAACAGAGTCAGACACAAAAGAAATGCATTCTGTTGAATAATTCCAATATCTACCCAAATTAAGGAAATTGATGATGGAGTTTAATATCAATTTAAACTGCATTACTATGCATATTATGATAATGGTTACATCTGTAACGCCATAGAGAAAATGCCATGATTTGCTGTTAAGTACACAAAGCTACAAAGCAGATTTTTCATTCTTTTTTATATAGTATATGTAGAAAACTACCTCTAAGAAGAATCAAGTAATGAATTTCCTGTTAGTCATTACATAACTGGTAATATGTCTCCCAGTTGACACTCTTCAGTAGGCTTTACTCTTACTATAGTGAACGCATATTATTTTGTTAATCAGAAGGATAATAAGAAATATAATTAAGAGCTTTAACCAAATAGTGTTTGACATGGGTATCAGGACAACCAGAGCCTAAAGGCTATGGCACTAGCTGAAATACAAAGGGAGAAGGCTTAACATACAAATGCATTCAGGAGAGACCCCTGGCATGGAAATTTCTGGTTCCTTTGGAAATTCAGTTATGTCATATGATGTTTTGCCGGGGCAGACAGGTGAAAGGATGTTTCGCAGAAGCAGACACATGAGTGAGGACACGTGATGTTTAGGAAGAATATAAATAGGACCCAACAGACAGTGAGAGAAGGCTCTGGCCCTGACTTTGCTCTGCCCTGTTAGTCTTTATGATGACGCTCTTGTATTGGTTCACCTTGTATCAAGAAGCTGATCTTTGCTTGTGGTGACTTCATAGAGAATAACTCATCAAAGAACTTTTTGTGATATTCTGGCAGCTTCTTGCTGCCTCAGTGGACTTGGGCCATTTATCAGAGCCTTGAGATTTCTTTTGGCTCAAACTGCTGGTGCTGATCATGTGGGTGTTTTGCTCGTAGACTGAACTGCTGATGTCCTGACAACGAAGACTGCTATGGCCCAAAGAACTATTTGTAAACAGATCTACAACCCCTGTCTCCTATTAACCCTCCTTTTCCCACTATCTCTGGTGGGAGGCGAGTTAGAAGAGAGGTTGAAGCACTGAAGAACCCTTATTAAAAGAGGTTTCAAAAAATTTAAGCTACAGACCCTGTATGTACATATCACATAAACAAATTTTTCACTATAGAAACATTTATTTTCAGGGTGTGAGAAGTAGAGAGCATGAAGAATGGTACAGGTGAGTGGGCCAACAAGACTGTCACCGCGGCCCAGGGTTCTTGACTGTAGAGCCTATGAAGATTCTCAATTGAGTGTCCTAAAGGAAAGCTCCCTTGGTGGCAAAAAAATATCCTGTTCAAATTGTGTTTCCTTGGGTCCTTAGGATAGTAAAGATCAAAGGTCACTAATTGGCAAATTTTACTAATTGTCTGCATTTTAGATGCAAATTAAGAGATTCCTGAAGTCCCTGATTCTACTCAGCCTAATTTTCCAGCCTTCCCTCACATCCAATGGAAGAGCTATTTTTGGCCCTCATTGTAAAGCCAGTTGAACGAGCTGTTTTCAAACAAAGGAAGCCAGAATGCAATTATTTAGGGAATCCAGAAGAGTTGAAAAAATAAATCCATAAAGGATATGACAGTCTTCAGGAGCCTTATTCGTTACTGGTTGTTACTACAGGGTAGGGCATGTCCTGTTTCTTACATCCTTCAGGTGCAGAAAAAAACAAACTTCAAAGAAAACTCTGCCACCATAACTTATTAGTCCTGTAGTTTATCACATGGAATTTTAAAAAGTACGACGGCTGTTTATTTTCATCACCATCTTACAGAAACAAGGTAATTTGGAGCTACAGTGTTTTTGCTAAAAATGCCTCAACTTCTGTAACTACGACATTCAGGATACTGCGCCATGTCTTCCTTGAGCCCCATGGCCACAATCCCTAAAATTGTGTATCTGAAACGCTAATCCCAAGTTGATTCTTGCGTTCAGGGCATTTGCCACAAGATTTCTAGGAACCAGCTTCCTTTCAAGAAAGCCTGGGAAATCACCGAGTAAATTTCCGTTTATAGTTAATCAGTGCCCAGGGCCTGTTCTTCACACTTTCCCTTTCGATTTTTATTATCTTTATAATTTTCCAACAACGAAAATGACCGAGGAAGACAGGAATTACCTTCTCATTCTAGGTTCTTGTAATGTTATTCTTCTAAAACCTCTTATCACTCTCGATCTTGATCTGACCACACACTACATACAGAATTTTGTCTGAAGGTCACACAGAAGTTATAACTCAGAATAATAATGAAAGATACACATGTTCCAATAAGACGCCAGAGCCTAGATTGCTGGGTATTTGTTTTGTTTTTTGATTTTCTTTTTCTTAGCTCCCCACACTGAATGTGTCCAGATAGTGTTTGCAAAGAGTTTGCAAATGTTGCAATTGTTCATCGAACAATCAGACCTGGGCCATTTTCTAATCCGTTTGCACTAATGTACGCACTGAAGAAAGGGATCTCGGAATTACTTTCTACTCCTTCAGATTACCTAATAGCAGAGCGGAAAGGGATGGACAAGATTGATTCAACATGGATGCTGGAACCACCTGGTTTGGGAATGAAGTTCTGCTGGGGACAGTCATGGTCATCGATGACCAAGGTTCCTACCCACCCATGTGATAAGAGACAACTAGGCAGGACAGAGAACCTATAAATCAAATGGCCTAAAATATTTCTGATCTGACTCTGGGTAAAAGAAGGCAGCCACCTCTGTTACATGGCATACTCTCTGTCCTCTCAAATGCTTGTAAACTCTGGCATTTCCTTCTCAGCCAACATGCTCATTTTCTTAAATCTTGAGTGTAAAGAATGGCACCTTGCTTGTCATGGCCTATTCACTGTTTGTCACATTCCATTACATTATTATTACATTATTGTATGATACAATTCTTAAAGTTTGCTTACTTGGCCTCCGGTAGGCTGGTTATCTGCTGACATGGACTTCTGTGTTCTTAAGGACCTCGCCAGCATGGACCATGAACAAACACTGCTTTGAAGAGCCAAAGGGCCATATGTCAAAGTGGATTCTGTAGGAGCAAAAGGCAAGACTTAAAGAGATAAAATTCATACTGACTCTTTTCCTCAAAGTTATGGTTCAGTATGGACCTGTTCATTCTGTTAAAGACTTGTGAGGAGAAATTTTTAAAAACTAGATCTGAATTGTTTATATAAAATACTGATACAAACACTCTGGAAATCAGTCCGGTGGTTCCTCAGAAAATTGGACATAGTAATACCCAAGGACTCAACTCCACTCCTGGGCATATACCCAAAAGATGTTCTAACATATAATGAGGACACATGCTCCACTATGTTCATAGCAGCCTTATTTATAATAATTAGAAGCTGGAAACAACCCAGATGTCCTTCAACAGAGGAACGGATACAGAAAATGTAATACATTTACATAATGGAGTACTATTCAGCTATTAAAAACAGTGACTTAATGAAATTCATAGGTAAATGGATGGAACTAGAAAATATCATCCTGAGTGAGGTAACCCAGTCACAAAAGAACACACATGGTGTGCACTTACCCATAAGTGGACATTAGGAAAAAGCTCAAAATACCCATGATACAACTTACAGATCATATGAAAGTCAAGAGGAAAGACCAAAGTGTGAGTGTCTCAGTCCTACTTAGAAGGAGGAACAAAATACTCATGTGAGGAAATATGGAGACAAAGTGTGGAGCAGAGACTGAAGGAAAGGCCATCCAGAGACTGCCCTACCTGGGGATCCATTCTATATACAGACACCAAACCCAGACACTGTTGTGGATGCCAAGAAGTACATGCTGACAGGAGCCTGATATTGCTGTCTCCTAAGAGGCTCTGCCGAACCTGACAAATACAGAGGTGGGCGCTCACAGCCAACCACTAGACTGCACACAGGGTTCCCAATGGAGGAATTAGAGAAACAACTGAAGGAATTGAAGGGTTTGCAACGCCATAGGAAGAACAACAATATTGACCAACCAGACCCCTCCAGAGACTAATCCACCAACCGAAGAGTACACATGGGGTGACCCATGGCTTCATCCACATTGTAGCAGAGGGTGACCTTGTTGGACATCAATGGGAGGAGAGGACCTTGGTCCTGTGAAGGCTCGATGCCCCAGTGTAGGGAGGCAGAGCAGTAAGGCAGGAGTGGGCAAGTGTGTGGAAGCACCCTCGAGAGGCAAATTGGAGAGGAGACTGGGATGGGGTCTTGTGGAGGGGAAACTGGGAAAGGAGAAAACATTTGAAATGTAAATGAATAAAATATCCAATAACAAAGAAAATTATAATGGGTTCTCACAAAGGAAGAAAAATTCTATAATTAAAAATTTTAGAGAAACACACACAAAATAATTCCTAAAGTCTTCAGTTCCCCATATATAATTATATAATATAATTGACACCCATGTTGACTGTAGCTCTAATAATAATTCAAAGCCAATAGAAATGTCAAAGATAAGTGTGGGCTTTACATACAATTACAAAATCTAAGCAAGATGATGAAAGTTAATTGTACACATTTGTTCTAAGACTTTGTGCCCAGGTACTTAGGAGTGTGTGTGTATGGGGGATGGGTGCGTGTGCGTGTGCGTGTGCATGAGCACGTGTATTATAATTTACAAAGTATGTCTGCTTTTAAGAAGTTTGGTTACACTGTTAGGGAAGCTTAAAATAGCCCACCTCTTATTTTTCTTTTCAAAAATACACACATTTTGCTTTTCCAAAGAGTAAAATAATATTTTCTATATTTTAAAATAATTAAGAAACATCTCACGCACATCACAGAAGGATGAACGATGGGAATGGTGGCATATTTCTAGCTTTAATGTTACCTTGGATAAATTCTTTGTATCATTTCTGGGATATTAGAATTTTTGAATAAAATAAAAGCAACAGAAACATTGTGTTGCCTAAAATTCCCAAGCGAGATTTTCTAAGAGGGTTTTGCATTTAGCTCCAAGACTAATTAATATTGAGGAGAGCTCTCCTACTCAGCTAGCATCAGCAGCCCACTCCCAGAATTCCTCTCTAGTCCACATGAGGAAGAGTGGGTGCCAGGGAGGAGAGGGAAAATCAAAGACTGGAGGCCCCATTCAAGGGCATCCCTCCCAGAGGAGTGCTCTCCCAAGAAGCTGGCTTCTCCCTGTCCTTCTCTTCCCCAGACACCCTCTCCCCTTCTTCCCTTTTTCTCCTACCATGTAAGAACAAGGCAAGATGATAGCCATCTCTGTAGCAGGAAAGTCATCTCTCACCAGAACACAAGTCGGCTGGACTCTTAGTCCTAAAATCCCCAGCCTCCAGAATTGCAAGAGACAAATTCTCCCCATTTAAGCCAGTCAGACTCGAGAATTCTGTTAGAATAGCCACAGCTGACTCATACACATTATAGCACATCCCCACAGGCCAGGAACATTGATGTGCCCTTAAATATACCCCTAGAACGGGATAAAATAACAGGAAGAATGAAGGCTTTGCTTCCAATGCTTCTCAACAAAACCTTGTGTGTCCTCACTGAGGTCCTACTGTGGTTTCCGTTGCTGGGATATAGACCAGAGGCAAAAGCAACTAGGATTGGAAAGGGTTTAATTCAGCCCTCAGTTTACAGTACACTGTGAAGGGAAGTTAGGGCAGGAACGAAACAGAGGCCATGGAGGAAAACTCTTACCTGGCCTGTTCTCCACCTCAGCTGCCTTTTTATACCACCAGACAAGCTGCCCAGGGGTGGCACCACCAACAGTGGCTGAGCCTTCCCACGTCGATCCTTAGTAAAGAAGATGCTACTATGGGGACTCTGGTGGGACATTTTCTTAACAGGGGTTCCCTCTTCCCAGATGATACTGGCTTCTAGCAAGCTGACAAAAATCTAACAAGCACAAGGAACCCAACACAGTCGGACCTGATGAGCCGCAAGACCAAGAAAGGGAATTGAAAGTGAGAAGTTCAGTCCACCACCCACCATAGGCCAGTGCAGAAGCACTGTTAACCCACACCTCTCCAGGAGAAGCATCCCTAATCCTCCCCCCATCCAGAAGTCTTCTTCAATCCTCCTTAGCTGGTCCAGGAGAAATTCAGCCTCTTAGCCTACTCTCTCCTCAGTCTCCAGCTTGAGGCAGTTAGAATCAGAAGGGAGCTAGACACACTACATGGACTGAGTAGTGTTTCCCCTACTGATCTACAGGCCTGGCTTTGATTAGGGAGACATGGGCGTAAGACAGCGGCCCCTACATACGAAGTAGAGAAAGTAGTAAAAATTAAAAATAGGGGGAAAATAGACAACACCCCCACCAAAAGGCCTGGAAAACACCTTGTAGCCTTTGAAGTTTAAAACTGCAATTTAAATGCATCTACGGATTCGAGCATTAAAGGTGAGATAATAGTGAATGTTCAAAGTATTAGGGGAGGTTTAGTTACTTTCGTTAATTAATCAAACAACTTTGAAATAGATCTCTATTATCTTGTATAAAGGTACTTAGGCTAGGTGGTGCTCAGTAAGACCATGGCTATGTCATTTAGCACTCTGAAATCCTAACATGTCTCATTCAAAGGAGATGAGAAATATATTTAACTGAATTACCACCACTCTTAACGCTGTAACCAAGTTAATACCTTTGCTTTGCTTGTGTTAGGAAAAAAAAAAAACTCTAGAAACGGTGAAGGATGAATACTTTCTTCAAATGTATTTTCTATGTCTGGTTTCTCTGTTCCTAACCTAGTGGTCCGCATCTTGAAAATATTCAGAGCTCTGCCGTCAAGCTCCGCACGGTAGCCACAAACCCTATGTGACCATCTGAGAGTAAATGAAGCAAAAAAGAACAAAACCAGAAATCCACTTCCTCTCTGGAGCCAATGCTGCAAAGCTGAAGCACATGCAATTTTGAAATATGACTTAGCTACCACCTAGCAATACCACAGTGTGTGTGAGCTAACTCAAGACATTTTCACCCTTGGAATTGCGAAAGTGGTACCACCTACCTCACGAGATGATTGTGCAATTCAGTGGCTCACGCGTGTGAGCTGCATAAAACAGGCCATGACACACAGAGGAGATTCAAAACTACCGTTGCATTTACATTGTAAGTTTATGTTTATATTTGACTCGTTTACTGCTACTGGTGATTGGTTGACTGTGACGTAACTGTTTGTCAGATCTAAGAATGGGAGCCAGTAGATTTGTACCTAAAATGACAGTGGTCTACTTGAGATGACACACCTCTTGATAGGGTTTTAAAATACTCAAAAAATGCTGTCAAAGATCTTGAGGAGATGGGCAAAGCCTCACAGCAGAACAGAAGGCCAATCCATAGCTTGTTTATTTGTAGGTCGCAGCACCAAATAGTCTAGCAGGGCTTGACTTTAATAGTAGTAGTCACTTCTGTGCTTCTTCATTCCTTCTCCATGCTATCTTTATATGATAAAAGTATTGTGCATGTATACCACTTTTAAATTGTGGAAATAGATATGGAAAGCTATTTCCTGAACTTTGGGGATTGGCTGTTAAAGATAAGCTACCTCCCTCCAGTCCAGAGAAATGTAATACACACAAAAAGGTCCTCAGGTGTGCATGTAAAATAAAGGCTGTGCTTTTGATTCCTTGTGGCATTTATATAAAAAGATCCATATAAAAATGTCGTCTTCATTATAAAAATCAGCAAATCACCACTGAAGAATTTTCCAGAACTGCCGCTAGAGATATTTAACTATTAAAGTGCGTGCTCTGATTTATAGCAGTCACGCTGATTCCAATCATAGCGGGATCGCTCAGAACTGCCACAGAAGACACGCCCCATCTGTTTGTCCCTGGAAGTATTGCATGACAGCTGTGATGACTGTACCTGCTCTCACCTGCTGATAACATCCCGTCAGAAGAAACGGCAGCCTACTGGCACAGCTCATCTCTTTCTGGCAAACGACCAGATTCAAAGATTTCTATTGCCTCCTGCAGAGGTGAGCAGCATGACTGCCACAGTCCTGAGGGACAACACCATAGAATAAAGCAATCCAGGACAAAGTCATTATTTTGTTGAATACTGGTATACTTGTGACCACAAAATCCCTTGGGGTCTATTCTGTCAACAGACAATCTCACTGGCAGTGACTGCCATTCTTCTTTGCTTTAATTATTCTTGCTTATGAGACCTCAGACAACACTTAGCTTGAAAACTTGGCCTTTTGTGCAACCTAGAGAATGATTTACACTGTCTATCTCAATCAACAGAGTAGCAACAGATTCCTGGAGTGATCCCAGGCATCATTTGTCTACAGCATTGCTGGATAGACCACTCCTGAGAAGGGAGCAAAGCTTCCAGCACCAAGCCAGCAACTTGCTGAAATGCTAAGAGCCAGAACATTCCTATTAACCAAGTTTATTTGCCACTTGGCACAACAGACTTCAGAGCTTCTGGGCAATGAATGTGACTACTGCTTTTCCTCTCCTTAGCCTGGTCAGCAGATAGTATGCCCACTCTCTGTTCTCCTTCTTTTTTCTTCTATAGGGGTTATGTGTAATTCTGTCAGGGAGAGCCAGTAGAGCCTTGGCCCCCAACACAAGGGACTTAATTTATATCTTTTTTCCATTGATCTCATCAACTACTACTCGTTCAAGTAGTTATCAGAAGGCCAACTATTACTCTGGTAAAGTAGTATCGATTGAGCCACTACTAAGGAAGGTCACTTTTACCTTGTTAATCTTTATTTTTTTTCTCTCTAATTTATATCACTTCTCTCATCCTCTTCAGATGCAGTATCAAGAAAGCGGGTTTCCTAGACATCAGCAAATCCTGGGCCATTCCTCATGAGATTGGGCTCTTAAGATTCGACTTGTTGAGGGAGGAACTAAAGAATCTGGCAGATAGACATTGATTAAGTTGCTTCTTGCATCAGGACAATCTCTCTCTACATATGGAAGGTTGCCAGGCTACCCGAGTAAATTACTGAAAGGGGATTCTTTAAAACACACATGTTGAGAACAAAGACACCTTAAAAGACTTTGCTATAAATTAGAACTTAAAGTATCCCAAAAGACTCACATGATCTAGGTGTGGTCCCCTGTGCAAATGGTGTTTGGAGGCAGAGTTTGGGGGAAGTACTTGAATCATGGAGGTCCTGGCTTCAGAAATGAATTATTCTATTGGTATCAATATTTGAAAAGGTTGTGCAGAGGTGGTAGGGCTGAGTCCTAGTTACGAGAAGAGGGTGATTAAGGGAATGCCCTGGAAAGATGATTTGCTCCCTTCCCCTTATATTATGCTATCTGCCCCCCAGCACCCTGATTTAAACCCTTGCTGTCTGAGTTGTTTCTATCATGTGCTGCCTCACAATAGGCTGAGTGACACTGCAGCCATCCAATCATGGACTTTAACCTAAACTGCGAATCAAAGTAAATTATTCCTACTTTTCCGCCTGCACTGTTTGTCATAGTAACACCAACAATAAAAAGTATATTACAGTCTTATAGAATACATATCCCACATAAAACATAACATAATCATCTCCATGTAAGCATAGGCCATAGCCTTCTAGGGGAGAAGCATTCAGTACACCCCTAATATTTGCTGACAAGAATTTGTTTCTACAGAGGCAGAATCTCTGTCTGTGGGATGTTGTCTGAACAATAGTAGAGGACTCACCATCTTCTATCATTCTATTCTCATGCATGTTACTGTGTTCCTGTTAAATTACTAAAACAACAGTATCTTGTATCACACCGAAGCTGAATAATTTTGATAAAATCTGGATCCTCGTCAACTTTATTAGAATTATGAAGGGAATGGGAAGCCAAAAAACATGAATGCATATTTTAGTTCTGTCTTCAAATAGCTTCATGACCTTGGACAACTTGTCTTTGAAATACAGAAATTATATTGGAAGTGACACTAATTCAGTGTTGAAGTACCATATCTTAGGTCACAGTTGACTAACACAGCATATATTGCCAAGTCCTTTTCTTTAGATGATCAGATTTAGCAGCCCCAGAATTTAGTCTAATCATCTTAATTTTTCAGAAGAGAAAACACACAGAAATTAAATGGACTCTCTAGATTTACACAGTGAGATGAAGTTTGGGTTCCACAATGTATTTTGGAACCCGACCCCCAGGGGCAGTTCTGATGCTAAGGTCCTGTTCCCCAATTGGTTCTTGATCTATCAGTAAAGAAGCCATGGGCTAATTGCTAGGGGGAAGGAACAGACAGGACTTCTGGGTTCCTGGAGCAAAAGAGACAGATACAAGAGAGGAGGAGAGTTCCCCATGCTTTGGAGAAAGAAAAGCTAAGCATCCACGTGAGGTCTCAGGAGGAGCGGTGGTCTATGGCCACGCCTATAGGCAGGTGCTCAGGGGTGTTTGGCAGGAACTAGATATATCTGAGCCACTAAAGTTTAGGGCAGGCGGGAGGTTCCGAGATAATAATATTAAGAAGGGCACGCTTTGCCAGGTGGGAGAGAGTAGTGCTCAGCAATTGTGCCAAAAGGCAAGTTGAAAATGAGTGACCTCTGTGTGTATCTTTTACCCCTGGATTCTAGGGAAGTGGGTGGGGGCTGGTAGTGTTGCCCATTCCCAGAGCTCAGACAAGGGAGGAAAAGCTCCATGCAACACCCCCTCCCCAACACATATTAGTTATCCACTGGAAGTATACTGGGCTACCATGAAGAGGTGAGCACTCTGCCAGTTGCCCAGATTAGCTTCAGTTCCAAGATGAGAACAGCTTGTTCTAATTGAGGATTATGATGGTTAGTCTTGCAACGCCACACGGACTGATTATGCGTAAAGGTGTACTTGTTAGTAGTTTTGAGTTCCTGTTTTACATCTTAGAATTTACTGGCCTACAGCATCACCACTATGATTCAAAATGCTACTGCACGGCTGTGGGTCCAACTTACTGTTTGCACAGAGTGAGCTTAAGGATCAGAACCCACTACTGCTCCAGAGTAATTCTCCTCATTCTAACCCTTGCTAGCTCTTACCCCACTTCCTCCTTGACGCCTGAGCTAACAGCACTATCTGGCACACCAGAAGTATCCTGCCTAAACAGGCTCAGATAATTAATTGTCTTTGGCACTTCCTTTAAGGCAGAACCAATGTTCTATCCTCATCATGTCCCAAGAATATTTCTCTCACATTTCTGTAGTAAATTCAATATCTATTATACTTTTTCAATGCATACAGTTCTCTAATTGTGGGTCACATTCATCCTTACCCCCTTCAAAGCTAGACCTCAGCTTTTTTTTTTTTATTACTAAAAATGTACTTAAACCTTTTCTGGTTCTGAGCCATCTATTCAATCCCCAAATAAACCAAAATTTGTCAAGACGAATTGTTGTGTCCCTGCTGGGGTAGGTAGTATGATCTGTTTTACTAATGTATTATGCTAGCTAATGATAATTTACTTTTGAAAAGTGTCATAATTTTACATATCTCTGGCAGACATGCTGAACTCTCTAGTAAGTTTTAGTAATTTGTTGTTTTAGATGCTTTCATTTATAAAGTATGGAATTTTATATCTTCTATGTGCATTTTTATACTTGCTACTGATTGTTACCAGCAAGAACTACTAGCAAATAATAGTCTTCATATGAAAAATGCAGAATCTAAACTGAGACCGAGTTCAAACCCCATTTCTACCACTTTCTAACTGACAGCCCTGAGCAGGCCATTCAAGTTAAATCAGTAAACAGGCACCATTATTCAACATATATTCAGTTAATAAATCTGAAATTAGTCTCATGAGTTTGGAGAGTTGATTAAGTTGAAGTTTTTAGCACTACAGCAGAGAAAGAAATATATAGAAATATTTACCAAATAGACTTAAGAATGAAAGATAAACAACCCAGTTTGGAGGTTTATAGCACTATCGCCTACGTAGTCTAAAGACCAATGGATCTTTTATCTGTCAGGAATAAGGACCAGTCACACAGGAGAAGGTGATGCTGGATGAAACAGTACATTCTCAACGAGAGCAGCATGTCCTGATGTCTGCCTGTGAAAGAACATAATGTGCTTAAAGTCAGTCATTCTACACCCAAGATACTCAACTCTAAATAGACAGCTGCTAACCGCTCCATTAGATAATACATCTCTGGAGAGTCTCATGATCACTTCTTGGCAGAGAAGCATGCACAAAGAGAGTGATCAGTAAACAGCAGCTATTCTTCAGCAGAACTGCCCTGATACCAGTCTTCCAGAACTAAAATCCATGGCTTGGAAGAACTTTTTGGTAAATAACAGTGGCTGGGGTCAAGAAAGGCCAAGGTTAGTAAGATAAGAACATTCGTGGCTGGTCAAACAAGACTTCAGCAAAAATACTATCCCATGTTTCTTCACAAGCAAGCACTAGGGCATTGCTTTACAAGAGTTAACATCTAAAACTATAAAATATAGATTAATAAATGATCATCAGACTCACACTGTGACATTACAACTCTAAGATTATATATATCTGATCTTTTGTATTCTTGTGAGAAGGGGCACTGGATAAATTGCATGTCAACAGTATACCTAGTTTTGTAAACTTCCCTTATCCTCTTCTGTTGAATTGTATCTAAAATACTTGGCAAGGAGCATTAAGAAAACAAAAAGAGGCCTGGTTTGGATGAATTTGGAGATTAGGGCTTGGCATATTTCAATTTCCTTTCATTTATGAAAGTATTTTCTTTGTAATTGCAAAATTACCCATTCTATAGTAAAAAGTGGCATAAAATTTTAAACAGCCCTGGGTTGGTTCTATTATGTATTCTGTATTCTAAAACATTCACATTTATAATAATGAATCCAAGTATTCTGTCTGCATCCTGGGTCCTGGGAGATTTCAGTTCACATCTTGCTCTTAAAAATAAGGAGTTCACTGAGAAGAATTCTCAAAACCTGTGTGAGCTGACCAAGAATTATGTGATCTGACCAGGAATAATCCATACTGATCAAAACTAGCTAAACTTGTTTTCTCAGACACTTGGTTTTCTTAACACTCAGCAACAAGGGGTAGCTTAGAGGTAACACAAATAACATTTGTAAAGCTCCGTCATCTGGTAGGCAAGGTGGCAGCCATACAAGGATTCACTGTTTCCCCAGTGTCAGCTCTCTGACATTACTGCAGCTCTGAGTATTTTCCATGCCGGAGAAGCTTCATGAATATGTTTCCATTAAACTGGGTATTACTAGAGCTTTTTATCATATATATTGTTCTGAACCAAACAGTTCAACTAATAAATAATATACAATTTAATGTACAATAATAAGTCCATTATCCTTGAAATTGCTCTTCTTTCTTTCCCCAGTTATTTTTATATTTGTGATGCATGTGTCCAGTTGGTTGATCGGTTGATTGGTTGATTGGTTGTTGGTTGGTTGGTTGGTTGGTTGGTTGGTTGGTTAGTTGGCTGGCTATCTGGCTGGCTGGCTTGTGGAGACAAGGTCTTACCAAGGTAGCCCAGGCTGACTGACCTTAAACTCAGCATCTTACTTCCTCCACCTACCAAGTGCTGAAATTGTTTGGTGTGTTCACAAAGGTAGAACGGAGGCAAATTTCTAGGAGCAAGACAGGAGACTGGGATAAAGTTTGATTTCGCATAGAAACCTTCTTATGGAGACTGACTTTTCAAAGACACACATGTGAAAATGGGCATAAGGTACACAGAAAAGTGTTTCAGAAGACAGCAGGCAGAGCAAGTTTGACATGCAAGCAAAAATATATGATGTTTCACCTTCTTTCTTGAAGACCTTGGAACAGACCAAGGCTTTCCTGAACTCTTCCCTGAGCATTGCTTCTCCCAGGGTAACCAGTTCTGTGACGATCCACTGTTATGTTACCTGCCTCCTGGATTACAGTCTCATAACTGGCCACAACTGATAACATTTTACTTGCTAACTTACAGGTTATGCGCTTAGTCATCTGATCTATAGGCCAGTACTCCAAATGACTAATACTTTCAACTATGTAGTCCACTGTTATTACAGTCTTGAGATTCCAAAATTAGTATCTCCTTTTCTTGTTTTATGTACAACCAAGATCTGTCCCTGGCACCTTTAATTTTCCTATCTGTCAGGATTAATACCCAATACTCTAGTCTCATGCCTCCTACTGACTTAAAACTCGTCAAGTGTTGAAAATACAGCCCATATATTCTTGGAACTCAACATTACTGACCTGGCAACTGAATGGATAACAAAGATGTCAATAAGTCAATACTGTTCTTTCTTTCTCCCACTAGTTTTACATTATTAGTTTGGCTGGTTGAATGTTTGGTTGGGAGGATGGTTGTTGAATGGTTTTTTAAAACAAGGACTTAAAATGTAGCCCAGTCTGGCCTTGAACTCAATATCTTCTTGTCTTTGCCTACTGAGGACTGTTTTTTTAACCTGCTCATTTAACCTTCACTAATTTTTTAACCTGTTCACATTCCTTAGTAGTATTAAATCATTCATTCATTCATTCATGAATTAAGTTTCTAATAGAAACTACCAAATGCCAGAACCAACAAATGACAGAGCTGTGTCGATGAAAAATACGTGTTCCAATATAGTTTACATTGTAAACACAGAAGAGAATTGTTCACAAGTTATTAAATCAAACTTATAGAAGTCCAGAGTTCCTTTTGACAAACATAAGAAAAGCTTTGAAAACTGAAAATTTCTCTGTACTGTATCAATTAATCAAACATGAATTGAACAGATATATGTCTCTATAAACTACATTTAGTCCATTTTTGAATTGGCATCAAGATACATTTTATTGTTGCCATTTGCAACAAAAGATATTGTTGAACTTTTCAAAACCTAGAAATCAGTCCTGTATTTCTAATCATATTTGCCCCATGAGTTTCAGATGAAATATTATAAATTTGGTTATATTAGACAACAACAGAGATGTAGAGAAGGTGTGAGGTAGGGGCTATTTTTGGACATGCAATTTGAAGACTGGTGACAGCAAAAAGCTTCAATGCAAATGGGGTGCTCAAGTCCAAGCCAAAAAGGAGGAGGTAAAGGAGAGTGCACATGTCTCAGATAAGAGAATTCTAGGCAAAAATAAAATAACAGCAAGTTCAAAGGTTCTAGAACAGGAACATAGAATGGTGTTTGATAAACAGAAATGCTGTCTGTGGTAGTAAATCAGTGAACCAAGAAAAAAAAAGGGAATAAATGAGACACTAAGCATACCAGTCATTGTAACTGAACTTGGTTTTTACTCAGAGAAGCAGAGGAAGATTCTAAAAAAGAATAGTAATACGACGAAAGTTTCTTTACAATACCACCCTTTGTGAAATATAATTTCCAGAAATAGTTAACATAAAGCAATGGCTTTCAGCCTGTGAATATCTATCCCAGTCCACTTGTCAAGAAATGATGTCTATGTCCTTTGATCTTGAGTAGAGGATGGCCTTATAAGTTCTATTTCCCAGAAGGATGTAAGTGTGGTAGTCTGAATTGAATGTTCCATCCTTAAGTGTTGGCAGGTTCTACTTCCTGTTTTACAGGTGTTCAAGGTTATGTAAAGTGGACATGGGCTCTAAGCATTAACCCAGAAGATATTTGCCATTGATTCCCACTAACAAAGAAAACATTGGTAGGTATATTTATTTGCCACACTTAACAGGCAGCCTCATGTCAAACAGTAGATGGCAAACAAAATGAACTCAGTGGTATTTTTGTAGTTTCTTTCTTTCATATTGCTTTCTTTGGGCATTTTTTTTGTCCTAGTTGTCTTTAGTTTGTATATTATGGTTTCTGATGTTGTGTTTTTATGAGTCGTGTGTGTGTGTGTGTGTGTGTGTGTGTGTGTGTGTGTGTGTGTTTCTTGTGTTTTTACTTATGGTGTTTTTGTTTGTTTGCCTGTCTGTTTTATTTGTAAGGAAAGAAATAGTGGGCATGGAGTTAGTTGGAAAGGGAGATGGGATGGATGTGGGAGGAGTCAGGTGAGGAGAAACCAGGATAAAAATATATTGTATGGTTTTTTTTTTCAATTTAAACAAACAAAAGTATCTGACAACCCTGATACCCTCAAATCCCCAAGCTATAAGGAAGTTACACCCAGCCAGAGGAAAAGCCTTCTGAAGGGCAACTAAGTCACTCAAGCAATAGGATAAGAAACAGATTATGAAGTGCCATGATCCTGTGTCCACCAATGGCTTGAGCCATAATGAACACACACCTGCTGAGAGAGTACTGGCATTGATGGATATTATTGATGGATATTATTGATGGATATTATTGAAGGAACAAAATGGACTTTTGAAAGTGACAATTGGCTGCATTTAGGTGCTAAGATTAAGTATAGGACCAGAAAAAAAATAAGAGAATTTCATGCTGGCTGTAATGGGCCATACGTATAAAGGCAGCACTGGAGAGGCAGAACAGTCAATTGCAAATCAAGACCACACTATCTATATAGCAAATTCCAAGGCAGTATGGCACTTTATCTCCAGAACAAGATACTTATCTAGTTAGAAATAAAACTGATTGTCCTCCTTGCTCATCTAGGCATCAACACATTTTCAAAGGAACACATGGTCTTGACCAAAGATCAAAGCTGGGGTTCGACAGAACATACTCTCGGGTTACAGATTATAGGACTTTCGTATCTGAATCTCTCATTAAAACCTGAGGAAGTTTTAAGGTCACGTCTTGCAGATCTGCCAGGTCGTCTAAAGGTTCCACAGCGCCATGTGGGTTCCTCTACGGTATTCAGATTCATAGACAAAGAGGAACCAGTCTTGAGGGTTGTGTATTTTCTCTTAATTGAATGAATCTCGATAAAACTCAAAGGAAACGCCACCATTTAGAAGATATTTAAACTTAAAAAAAAAAAAAAAAAAAAAACCAAGAAAACAAAACCAGAATAACTACTAAAAGAATGTCTCTAGCTCCATCAGCAGGAAGTAGACGACCTAACTGAAAACGTGTTCCTATGGAAAAAAGAGAAAGGGTCCAAAAAGGAGCCAAATATCTTAAAAGGTGAAGATAAAGGCCAAGGAACCTATCCTTGATGGTCACCACTCAAGGTGGTGGTGTTATCCTGGGCGAGCAGAGCCTGAAAATGAGTCAAATGAAAGTCCCATGCAATAGCCAACTTTATTCAGAGCATCAGATAATTTATACTCTGAGGGTTAAAAAGAGTCACCAGAGTAAAGTGTCCAAACACAAGAACAAGCCACAGGTGGTAGAAATATCTTTCCCCAGAGAGGCATATGAGTAACAACAGCTGAAGTAAACATTCCTATCTGCTATACCTGGGAAGAGAATGCAAAAACATTCTGAGAATAATTCTGTGTTCTGAAAAACACTGAGGTCACAGGTCACACGTCTTGTTTCCTCGGAGTCTTCTCACATGTGCTCAGGACTTCCCTCACAGAACTCCACTCTTGGACTCTGTTCTGACACTCTGGGAACAAATCACAGCTTTTATGAGGCCTACTTTCTGCTTTGAAGGCGAAGAGAACTAAGGAAACAGGACAGGCCTGGCTGAGTTCTGAACTGCCAGGAACTATTGGCTATTACAGCCCTCCTTTTCTTATTTTCAATAATTCTCCTGTTTATGTCATCTCACTCTACATTGCAGGCAAGAGAAGGTGGCTGTATTTTTAGGCCAGAGACCTCAGCACTCAGGAAACAAACAGCACCAGAAAAAAATTGTATCCATAATTTAAAGATCTAATTTAAAATCTTTTAAGTCTGAGCTACAGACAATGATATCATAAGTCATGGGGCAAGAAGTGGCAAAGAGTGGCAAAGTCCATCATTGCTATCATTGAGCTAAGTCAGTGTAGGCATGAGAAAAACAAATTAAAAATAACTCACACTGACTTATTCATTAGTTATCTCTACACAACTTAAAAAATGGAATTGTCTCCAAGTACCATCGGAAGGACTATAGGGACAGGTGGATAATGGAGTAAAGTTGAGAATCCAACGTGTTAAACATGTAATCAGAAATGATGGTTAGACTTTGAATATGAGTCTGGAGTTCACAAGGAAGGTCATGACTAGACACACACATTTATGAATCATCAGCCTAGGAAAGCAGTAAAATTAATGAGCCAGGGTGAGATCACCAGGAGAGGATCCCCGGTTTACAGACCAGGTGTAGAGACCCAGCTCTCAACTACAGGTTGAAAAATAAACAACTAGTAAAAGGACAAAACAGTAGCCGGTGAGGTAATTAGAAGATAAAGATGGGGATGGAGTAGGGAAGGGCACTTGGGGAGAGGAACAAGGACTAGCTCGTAGAGTTAACCATTACTACATTCTTTGAATCTTTAACAAGAAAATTACACTTTCAGGGAAGAAGTGGGCATATGTTGGTAGCCGTTTCCTCCCAGACCTGAACCTTTTATCTGCCAGGGAAGCTCTTTAAGACACAAATGAAGTAACTCAAAATTGCTTCAAAATTTCTCCCTGAAACTCAGGAGAGTCACTAGAGTAAAGAATCAAGACTGCGGAGAGTGTCTCTAAGAAAAGCCAAGGTGCAACGACAGAGGACTCTGAGATTAGTCCAGCTGTCTGGAAGGATCAGAAACAGACATACTGCCTGCAAGAGGCTCAGACCTCTGAATCACCTGGAAAGGGCACACTTTAACCTTTTGAGCTGCCCGTAGGCTGTGCAGTGTGCTCTAGGTTTCCCGGTTTTAGGTCACCTATGCTGAAGTGGGCTTTGGTGATGCAGCTGGCTTTGAGACATTTCTGCTCTTATAAGTAACTCACTCTATTTCTGTAAGTAACCCAATTTTAAAAGTTGGACTTTGGTGGTTATGGTGGTTCGTATATGTGTGGCCCAGGGAGTGGCACTATTAGGAGGTGTGGCCTTTGTTCAAGTAAGTGTGGCCCTGTTGGAGAAGTGTGTCACTGTGGGAGTGGGCTTTGAGACCATCCTCCAAGCCACATGAGAGCCAGTCTTCTCCTGTTTAAGGCATAGAACTCTCAACTCCTCTAGTGTCATGCCTGCCTAGATGCAGCCATGTCCTTACCTTGATGGTAATGGTCTAAACCTCTGAACCTGTAAGTCATCCCCAATTAAATGTTGTTCCTTATAGGAGTTGCTTTGGTCAGGGTGTCTCTCCACAGCAATGAACCCCTAGCTAAGACAATGTTATCCCTAGTTTGGTAGGTTGTGGACTTCATAAGGGTGAACAGTGGTGTGTGTGTGTGTGTGTGTGTGTGTGTGTGTGTGTGTGTGTGTGTCTGCGCGTGCACGTGTATGTGTGTGTGTGTGTGTATTTTCTTGTATCTCCCTAAGAAAAGCCTTCTCACAGAGCAGCATGAAATTCTGGTTTGTTCAAAAAGAGTCTAAGAATAGGAAAATCTCCAATGTTTGAAATTTTTTTTCTATATGGTAGGATAATTGACAGCTATGGTGGGAAGGGATATAATAAAAACATTAGGTTGATTATCTCTTAATAGAAATTAGAGCGGAGGCATGATGGCAGGAGCAGGATCTTTAAGACATGATAAAGAAGCTTTGCCCATTCAAGTCATGCACACCCTCAGTTCCATTGATCACCAACAGACCATCCACAACAGCCAAACTAGGTTCATTACAGCTCCCATTCTGCATAGTTAGAGAAAAAAAAAACCAACCCAGGGAGGGATGATAGGAAATCAAGGATCTCCCTGAGCACCTATCACTTGACAAGGGAAAGTAAGGTACAGAGTCCTAAAGGAACTTAAAAACCCACACCCACTGTATGTAGAGAAGCTCTTGACAGATGAGCCTGGTTCTCCTTTCCCTCTCCCCTTTCATGATTACCCTTCTCCTATTTTGCAAAGAAAAACACACACGTCTCCCACAAAGAGTCTTACCATGGACCATGTTCCTCCAGGGCACCACACGCAGGGAAAATGTTCATAGGAAGACGCCTTTCATCAAAACATTGACATTAGTGTCTTGACCATTTCTTGAATACATGTTTCCATTATGGTTTCTGTTTTACACCTAGTTCCTTACTAAAAGTTCACAGATTCTTTAAGTTATCCATTAAGAAATAGCACAAACAGGAAGAGTCTAAGACAGTGCATCAATGGTCATATTTTGTTTCGATTTTATAGACTTCATTCTGCTGTGGAGAGGTAAGAATGAAAGCTGGAAACAGGTTGGTTGGAGAAAGGGTAGTTCAGTGGCCGAGTGTTTACGTCACAGGCCTGAGGATCTGAGTTTAATCAGCAGACTACACATTTCAAAAGACTGAGGCATGTTGACCTGAGATTAGAATTCACTGCTGGGGAGGCAGAAGCAGACAGATGTCTACAGCTTGCTGGCCAGACGTCCCAGCCCTAAAGGTGAGTTCCTGGCCTATGAGAAATACCGTAAGAGAAAATAAATGATGGATGCCTAAGGAATGACCCCTCCCAATACAGAGAGAGAGAGAGAGAGAGAGAGAGAGAGAGAGAGAGAGAGAGAGAGAGACACTATAATCCTTTCCCAACATAAACACAAAATAAAATCAGAAAAACATACGTTTAACTACGAAGGTTTTCAGCAGAGGGACAGTTTCTCGCCTCAAAGCTTGGTCATGAGTTCTCAAAAGCTGTCTCGTCTCGTACAGTTCAAGAGTGAACTGTCCATCTAGAACCATGACTCAATATTATTGGCCACAAACAACATTCCCAGGGCCTCTTTCTGTTCACAACAATGAGTTCAGCTCCCTTCCCCCACCAATCCTGTGGTCATTTCTTCCCCGTGCCCCGCCCTTGACCATTTTCAGTTTCTATTTCTTCATTTGGCAAAATAATTTCTATCGTCGTCCTAATGACATCTGTGACCTCTCGAGAAGACATAGAAGAAGTAGGCACTTAGAGAAAATACACATATTTTGCACTCGGGTACATAAATCATCATTACACTGTGCCCCAAATTCTAGTGGGGTAAACACATGCATACAAACACTCAAGTGTATACGAACAATGATAATCAAATGGCTCAAATAACCTCCCTTTGCTCATTCTGACCTCAGCACTGGATAGGTTCTTTATTTCTCACTTAACTTTTATTATTGTGGTGTGTGTATGCACAGTGCGGTGGGGGGGCTCATGTGCCAAGGCACATATGTAAACAAAGTCAGAGGACAGCTCTATGGGATGGTTTCTCTTTCTACCTTTCCATGCATTCCAGGGTTTGAACTTGGGTCACCAGGCTCGTGTAGTTTGCTCCTTTACTCACCAAGCCACCTCGCTGACCCAGGAGAATACTTTAGAAAGAGATAGCATTGTTTGATATACAGCAAAATAATCACTCCAATGATGACAAATGTCTGCTTCCTGGCACGTGTGTGTGTGTGTGTGTGTGTGTGTGTGTGTGTGTGTGTGTGTGTATGGGTGTGTGTGTGTGTGTGTATGTGTGTGTGTGTGTGTGTGTGTGTGTATGTGTGTGTGTGTGTGTGTTTGTGTGTGTTTGTGTGTGTTTGTGTGTGTGTGTGTGTGTGTGTGTGTGTGTGTGTGTGTGTGTGTGTGTGTGTGTATGTGTGTGTGTGTGTGTGTGTGTGTATGGGTGTGTGTGTGTGTGTATGGGTGTGTGTGTGTGTGTATGTGTGTGTGTGTGTGTGTGTGTGTGTGTGTATGTGTGTGTGTGTGTGTGTGTGTGTGTTTTTTTCCACTTTACTAAACACAGAGAACATGACAGCCACAAACAGAGCATTGGTAAGAGTGACCCTTCGGCTCTGCAGCAGATCCTCCTCCACTCTGGAGGGCACGGCAGCACCCTTTTACCATTTAACCATTTTCCCTTTAACCATTTCCTCTTGGTACAGTAGGAGTAAACATGGAATGCCATCTGAACTCAACGGGACTGTGCCTAGGACACGCTGCCATGTTGCCTTCTTGTTAGTAACGTTCAGCTTCACACGGGGTTCCTTCTGAACATGTTCTTAACAATTTTTACTTCAATATCTTTTAGGATTTCTAGGCTAACCTTGATTGTTTTTCCATTCACTGTAATCCAAAACCAATTTCAAGTAGCCCTTCTATCTGCTGACAGCCGCTAACACACACACAAATGCACATATACAGATCTACAGGATATATAAATACATGTATATATATATATACACATATATGTGCATGTGTAATTTTGACATTAGTTAACTGAAACACCATAAAAATAATTCTTCATCCATTGCATACCACTTCTCCATAAAAACACTCATTTTCTCTCAACACCCAGACAGACTGTTTCCTCCTGCCAGTACAAAGGCAAACACAAGCCTCATGCAATGTTGGGCTACAGCTTGTGTAATGATGTAATTGGGACATTCTTCTCCTATCGCTCTTTGAGTCGTAGCTTCCTACTTAGATGGATGGAATGACGAGCAGAGAGATCCAGACACAGAAGTCAATCCTGATTTACCCATTATGAGTGATTGTTTAAAAAAGGAAAATCAATACACATTGGGCAGTTATTTTCATTCAAGGACCATGCATTCCTCTAAGGGATCAAACACATACAGATATTATGGGATTATAGCCCTTAAATATATAATTAATAATATCAGTTATACAAGTAATTAGAAACCAAAATTCTAGCAACATCGGCCCAGAATGAATTAGTAACTGTCATTGTCAAACTGTGAGAAAACCGTTGAATAGGAAACAGTTCCTTTTTATCAGCATCGCGACCTTAGGTTTGTCTGGGCTGGAAGAGGTTAACCCTCCCAAGGCCTGTTTCCCTGCAGAAGTCATTGAGTTACTCTAACCAAGTACCATATGCACTAATACACACACACACATATACACATACACATATATACACACATATATACACATATACATATACACATATACATATATGTATAGATGCCTAGTATGACACTCTCTAAACACGTGTATTCTTAGAACAATATTTGGGGCTTAGGATTTAAGTTGTTGACTATTATTCGTGTAACTGCCCCACATTCAGTCTGTGGGATGAAGACACTATTTCCTGGGTTGTGGTTAACCAGCATTCAGGAAAAAAAACAAAACAAAACAAAACAAAAAAAAAAACAAAAAAACCCAAAAACGTTACTTAGACAGAGACCAGATTCTAACAGTTTTAAAAGCCTTGGGTCAAACATCCATTTGTAAGAGCTGACTAGTGTTACAAGTAGTTCCCTCAGGAAACTTCAGAGTTCCTTTTTTTAGCCTTCCTGAAATCACTGAGTGGCAGCGCACACACCTCACCTCGGCTGCAGTGTTTCCCCAGGTCAAAATTCCTTTCCCAAATTCTTTTTCAATAACCTTAAGCCATTTTTTAACTCTTCAAAATTAGTTTATATATACATATATATGTAAAAAATACCTGTGTCATTGACAAATGTTATATTGTGCAATATAGCTACGGACATTTCCTAGAATTGAAACAAGATTTAAACAAGAAAGCAAAGTACCAAAGTACTTTTCCTTTAACCCATCAGCCATCTGCAGGAAAACCCCGGGGAGAAATAGCTTCCCATTGCACTGTAAAGCTGCCCCTGCCCACCAATCAGCAGTCAGCGGTAACTGTCAAGCTCTGAGCTAGGGAAAACCGGACCCCCTATCGTGTTACAAAACAGATCAAAGGCAAGAGGACCAGTCAGAGTCAGAGGCTGGACGGCAAATTCCCAGAAGGGAAAAAGAGAAGCATAAAGATGGGACAAGCAGACACATTTATAACAAGCCTGAAGCAATTTCTGATGCTTCCACATTTTAAGTAAAACTCCCGAGTTTGATTTTTTTTCATTCTAAAAGTCTCAAATAACTATAGTTTTGTCTCTTCTCCCTTATTAATATTGATGTTCCTTCTTGAGTAGCTTCCCTCTTGTCAATCCCTCTAAACTTTCTTCAGGAGATCCTTTAAGTTTTAGTGAGTGTTCGATGTTGATAAGGATCTAACTTGAGGCGGCAATCTTAGTAATGTGTTTATTTACCAGCTCAGAGTGGAGAGCCCTGCCAGGTCAATGGGGCCTCCCTGGCGCCACCAATGAGTATCAGAAATCAATTTAAAATCACCAGTGGACAGTATCTGCCGCCAATCTCTTCACTTCTACTTCAGCTTCTGCGGGACTCGGGACTCTGGCTCTGTCTCTGTCTGGAACCTGTCAGGACTCTGTCTGGATCTGTCTGGAACCTGTATCCTCAGCAGGGTTTGGTTTACATAGCCTTGGAGGTTAACAAAATCGTCACTGTAGGGGGGCAGGGGTGCTATAGAAATTCCTTTGAGCCCTGCCTTCTTGCACTCTCCAACCCACTTGAGTTAGCTAAAGCCCGCTCCAGTGCGGATTTTATTTCAGGACAATTTCCTCCCATTGCTTCCCATCAATCTGGCATTCCAGACAGAACTGCTTTGATTAAGCCTTGCGCTAAGTGGTCACTAATACAGACACAGGCCTATGACCATCCTTGCAAATTTATTTCCCTAGAAAACGCATCTTCAACAAGGAAAAGTAAGTTTTGCAAATGGGGGGAGAGGGAGAGGAGAGGGAGAGGAGAGGGAGAGGGAGGGAGGGGAGGGGGAGAGAGGGGGGAGGGAGGGAGAGAGAGAGAGAGAGAGAGAGAGACCAGAGCAGAAGGTAATTCGCCAGGGGGCCAGGAGAAGTTTGGAAGGGGAGTGTGACAAGTAGAGGCGCGCTGGTACCTTTCCTGACTTCTCTGAGCTCGGTTAGATGCGGAATTCAACCTTGCGAACAGCAGAATCCCCTCTTCGTCCAACTCTGCAACTGGGCGGGGGCAGCCAGACACGCGTTGCTCCCCCAAGTCCTTGCCCTGGAAAGGTCCCTGCAGCGCGTAGCGAGATGCACTGCAAGCCTTTGGGCGCAGAGGGTTGGGAGAAACTCGCAGGAGGACCCGCAAGCTGCCCTACTCTGCAAGGGGAGGCTGGAGAAGAGAACCCGGGAGAAGAGTGGCTGCACAGAAGGGGAAACACTGTATACAGTGCCACTAAGTAGTGAAGTCTTGGTCAAGAGGGCGGGGCGGCCTGGCCCGCAGTTGGAGGGGAGAAGGGTGTCTGAGCAGAGCCAGAGCTGGGAGGGGCCCGGGGCGTAGGCTTTGGTAAAAAATTCCATTGTTGATCCACCACCACCAGCACTACCACCTCCCGTTCTGTACCTCCATCGGGTTCTGGCTGAAAGGTGCAGGATGCAGGGCGGAAGCCAGCGTGAGCAATCGAGGCACAAGGAGCGAATAAGCCGAATAAGACGGGGTTTCCCCGGTTTCCCCCGAGTGCTTTCCAGCCGGGGAGTCCCAACCCCAGCTAAAAGAAAAGTGAAAGAGAAAGAGCCCAAGCTGAGGCGGAGATCAACAACCTGGGGAGGTTGCGGGAGGGGCATATGGTCCCTGGCCGCCTTACCAGATGCCCACATGATTCTGCCACTGCCAGGTCCCCAGGGTGCAGAACCTGAAGGGCAACTGAGAGCCCGAGAGCAATCTCCACCCCCTGGGCAGTTGGCCACAGCTGCTGTGTGTCCTGGAACGCCTTAGCCTTCTGTGAAGTCTCACAAGGAGTTGGCCTGAGTTCACAGGTTGCTTGCATCTACAGCAACTGGCCTTGCAGAGAGGCAGTTTGACTTTCCCGGAGAAGCCCAGAGATCTGCACAGAACCCACACCAGGAGGAAACGGAAGAGGACTTTGGTTCTGGAATGGGGCGGTCCTCCAGAACAACCCTTGACCTGCAGAGTCTGGAAGAGCTAAGTTTCTGAACTCTTACTAGGAGGTGCCTGGGGACCGTTTGGGGACAGTAAACTTCCACTAAATGGACCCCTCTTGAATCATCTTTCCAGTCTAATTTGTAGTTGAGTGCAAAACAGTGAGCTCGTATTTTGACAGGAAACGGGGCATGGGTAAGTAAGGCGACATCTTTAAGTGAGAGTGATTGTCGTGAGGAGGAGTTAACTATGTCAACTATGTGTCTATTCCGGACAGCAGTAGAGCCTGGATTCCTAGCTTTGGCATCAAGATGAATCATTGAAAAGCCACAGTGGCTTGTGTTTCCCAAAGCTTTTAAGGAGAAACTGATGAATCCCTTGGCATCTAGTTTAAATTACAACTGTGTTCTTTGTTTTTATGTACTACATAAAAAATGGTAAAAACTGGAATATTTGAATGATTAAATAGTAACTGTGTGTGACATTCCACATAAAATTATTGTTACGAGGTTTGTTTTCACCAACTTATCTCGTGTCCCTTCAAGGTTTATATTTGAAACCATAACTGATACACGTTTTGGTAACAATCCCACCAAAGTTTACTTATAATAAAAATAAAAGTGAAAATGTGTATTTTTACAACCATTTAAAATTTACTACCATTATAAATTATATTTAAAGAAATATAAAAATCTAACTGGAGAGATGGCTCAGCAGTTCAAGTGTAAGTTGTTCTTGCAGAGGACTGGAATTCCATTCTCAGGACCAGACTGAGACGCTCACTAACACTAGTAACTACTGCTCCACAGGACCCAATAGCATTGGTCTCCTGACGGATCTGCACTTACACACATGCGCGCGCGTGCGCACGCACACACATACACACACACACACACACACACACACATACACACACACCACACACGTGCGCGCAAATACAATACATTTTTAAAAAACAATATAGTGGTGTCATTCTTTTCATACATGACTATACAATGAATTGTCTGGAACAACTTCAATGAGTTTCAAACCCAACCACGTTTCCATTTTACACGGAAGCCCTGCTTTTCGTAGCAAGCGTGCACAAGGAGAACAGGCCTGAAGCTGGACTGAATTCCATCACAGTGACGTACTAGCAGTGAACGTCCCAGTATGCGAGTGACATAGAGGTGAGCAAATAGGCCAATACCTCACACCTCAACTTGGACCAGTACAGAGCTCTGTGTACCCTTGCAAGGTGATGCCTGTCACATCTCTCCTGATCTCCCTGTCTTCTGTGTCTTGTTCAGCTGGTAGAGGAATCACGTGGCTATCAATAAGACACTTCACAGACTGCACCCAGTACCTCCTTGCAGGGCTGTGTTGCTGTGGCTAGAAGACACATACATCCCAATCATTCTCTTCTGTCCATGCACTCTACTGAG
The DNA here is from genome assembly GCF_011064425.1 of Rattus rattus. Lineage (NCBI taxonomy): Eukaryota > Metazoa > Chordata > Mammalia > Rodentia > Muridae > Rattus > Rattus rattus. The sequence continues at coordinate 17,841,107 of NC_046170.1, forward strand.
GCAGCCGCTCTTAGCAGAACTTCACCAGCCCTAGGATCCAGACCGTGCTGGTTACCCCCAGGACTAATCAGACATCCTAACAATACACTTTCATAGCATGGCATCCGCCACCATTTATTAAGTATTCGGAGCTACTGGAGAATTTTCATAATACCTCATGAAACCAAAGAGTACTTTCCTTGTGAGCTGAACTTTACTCTAAGTATATGGAAAATAAATAACTGGTCCCTAACTACTGATCCCCCTTCAGATATAGAGAGTAGGTCTCAGAAGAAGATGCTAACTGATATATGAGGCATTTATGCAGATCTGTGGTAAAAATAACACTGATGATAGTTAGAGCACTGTTGCCACAGGATTCATTGTGTCCTGCTATTGCCTCTCGAACATGCAGGACAAGTTTGTTTTCTTAACTACAGATATAAGAGGAATTTCTAAAGTACTCGTGAGTGCCCACAGTCCAGTGACATTCACTCTGCAGCATAATTTGTTTCTGTTGCATTCCACTCAAACAAGACTTTAATATATGCAACTTGTACTTTCACTTGCCACAGGCTGTTTGGCAAGATATTGAAAATTACTCACACCAATGAACAAGTAAATTCCACCACATAAATTAAAAGAAAAGACCAAGATTGATGGAATAATCTAGAAATTGCCTCAAGAGAACTCTGTCGATTACAATGGGAGGAGGGATGAGAGCAAAGTAACTAAAACAGAAGAGGCCATGGCAGCCATTTTTGAAGAATGAACAAGAAAACTAGAGTTTAGTAAGTTAAATAAAATATCCAGTGGTTTCCCAAAGACAAACTTTTCTGTCTTTAAATTACTAGATGGGTATGTTGGCTCAAACCCACTTGCTGGTGGTCAGAATTCTGTGTAGTGGCAATTCTAGAATTTTGATTTCTTTAAAAAAAATCACAGGAATATTGTAAGAATATGTTTTCATTTTAATACCAAATATAAAGATATGGGGCTGCTGTCTGAAGCAGTTGACAGTGATTCACCTCCTGCTCTAGTAAAGGCGTGGCTTTGCCAGCTGCAGATAGTTTCTGTGATCTTATCACTTGAGAGTACAAAGAGGTATATAGACTGTACTGATATTGTTGACGTGTAATACTCTGCATCACATGTGCTTGCTAACAATCATAAACACACATGAAATTATTATTATATGACTCATCTTTTTCCATTTATTTATCAGTTGAGCGTGCAGGGATGAGTACGTGCCAGGCACACATGTGGAACTCAGCAAAAGGACACACATCTCTCATCTTCAGTTTGCCTGTCAACCTGGCAAGTTCTCAGCAGGAAATTCTCTGGAATGCGTCGGAATTTACATTTAGGAAAACAAAGCTAAGTCCCCCTCCATTCCCTACCTCCTTATATAAAAATCCACTTGAAATGCATCAAAAGGCATAAATAGAAATTATATAAGTTTTAAAACTAAACAATGCACATCAGTTAAGATTTTCCAGATCCATTGTCCTCAGCCTTGCTAATACTGTGACCCTTTAATCCAGCTCCTCATGTTGTGCTGACCCCCAACCATAAAGTTATGTCTGTTGCTACTGCGTAACTGTAATTTTGCCACTGCTGTGAATTTAGTGTAAGTATTTTTGGAGATAGAGTTTGTCAAAGGGTCATGACTCACAGGTTGAGAACTGCTGCTCTAGAAAGACAGGAAGGAGTGAATATCTATTTAAAGATGATTTATTAATTGTCTTCTATAAGAAACAAATCTAGTGAAAATCACCCACCAGAGAGGTTGAGATGCTAGCAGCTTCCCCGTGTGCTGAGCTGCCTCAGCTGGCCTGCTCTGACATGGGAGCCCGGGAAGGTCCTGGGGGACCATTTGTCTTTTGTCCTTGTGGAAAGGCCAAAGAAGTCAAGTCTTTTTTTTTTTTTTTTTGGCCCAATTGAGAAGATATAATTGCCCACCTAAACATACAAAACCCAGTACCATCCATCCCTTAAGAACATTTGTAACAACCTGTAAAGGTACAGCGTGGAATCTTAACATCACCCGCCATATTGTCCTGCCACAGCTTCTCTCCCTCCTCTCCTGTCTCTTCTCCTCTCTATCCCAGTCTCCTCCTCTTCCTTCAAACTTCTCTCCCGCCATCCTTCCTTCTCCTCCAATGACAGGCCTCCTTTTTTTTTTTTTTTTTTTTTTATTAACTTGATATTTCTTATATACATTTCGAGTGTTATTCCCTTTCCCGATTTCCGGGCAAACATCCCCTCCCCCCTCCCCTTCCTTATGGGTGTTCCCCTCCCAACCCTCCCCCCCATTACCGCCCTCCCCCAACAGTCTAGTTCTCTGGGGTTCAGTCTTAGCAGGACCCAGGGCTTCCCCTTCCACTGGTGCTCTTACTAGGATATTCATTGCTACCTATGAGGTCAGAGTCCAGGGTCAGTCCATGTATAGTCTTTAGGTAGTGGCTTAGTCCCTGGAAGCTCTGGTTGCTTGGCATTGTTGTTCATATGGGGTCTTGAGCCCCTTCAAGCTCTTCCAGTTCTTTCTCTGATTCCTTCAACGGGGGTCCCGTTCTCAGTTCAGTGGTTTGCTGCTGGCATACGCCTCTGTGTTTGCTGTATTCTGGCTGTGTCTCTCAGGAGCGATCTACATCCAACAGGCCTCCTTCTATCCTGTACCTGCCCCTCACCTGTACTTTTACAAATTCAGTGGGGAGGTGGTTCTGGTGAAGTCACCTGAGTCCTGAGTACCTGACTAGGCAGCTGTCCTTGGGGCAGTGGAATTAGCATCAAAATACAGATAACTCCAGGGCAAACCACAACATTTCCCTCTTTTCATCCAGTTAAAAAGCCTTTTCACTTATATATAAATTGAATACAATTATTACTATTTACAATTTATAAAGCATATGATATACTCAACACCCAGTCTATCACTATATCAGTTAAACAGAACATTTAGTTATTCATTCCAGCTTAAGAAAGGCTTAAAATCTATATTATCTATAATTATTATATATTATAATCTATGTTATATCTTGGCTAGCTTGTATACTATCTGATAACTACCCAATAAAATATGTATATTCGGAGTTATACAGCCTGATAGGCTATGAGACTATAATCAGTCTTCAACCCCGTCAGAAATCTGAGAATGACATAGGAAGCCTAACACGGCTTCTAGAACTGAGAGGTTGTAGAGACAAATCTCCACTAGCACAGTCCCCTGTTAGCAGCATGTGAGCACAACAGTGAGAAATGAAAGCAGGGGCAGGGGCAGGAGCAGGGGCAGGGGCAGGGGGCAGGAGCAGGGGCAGGAGCAGGGCAGGAGCAAGAGCAGGGGCAGGAACAGGGCAGGGGCAGGGGCAGGGGCAGGGGAGGTGCAGGGGCAGGGGCAGGGGCAGGGGCAGGAGCAGGGCAGGGCAGGAGCAGGGGGAGGAGGAGCAGGGGCAGGGGGCAGGAGCAGGAGCAGGAGCAGGGGCAGGCATTTGGGAGCAGGAGCAGGAGCAGGGAGCAGGGGCAGGAGCAGGACAGGGGCAGGAGCAGGAGCAGGAGCAGGAGCAGGAGGAGGAGCAGGAGCAGGAGCAGGAGAGCAGGAGAGGCAGGAGCAGGAGCAGGAGCAGGAGCAGGAGCAGGGGGCAGGGGGGCAGGAGCAGGGGGCAGGGGCAGGGAGCAGGAGCAGGGCAGGAGGAGCAGGAACAGGAGCAGGGGCAGGAGCAGCAGCAGGAGCAGGGGCAGGAGGAGCAGGAGCAGGAGCAGGGGCAGGAGGAGCAGGAGCAGGAGCAGGGACAGGAGCAGCAGCAGGACAGGAGGAGGAGAAGACAGGAGGCAGGAGGCAGGAGCAGGAGCAGGGACAGGAGCAGGAGCAGGAGCAGGGGGCAGGGACAGGAGCAGGAGCAGGAGAAGGAGAAGGAGCAGGAGAGCAGGAGCAGGAGCAGCAGCAGGAGCAGGAGCAGGACAGGCAGGGGCAGGAGCAGGAGCAGGAGCAGGGACAGGAGCAGCAGCAGGAGCAGGGCAGGAGCAGGAGCAGGAGCAGGAGGAAAGGAGGAAGGAGCAGGAGGCAGGGCAGGAGCAGCAGCAGGACAGGAGGAGCAGGGGCAGGAGCAGGGACAGGGCAGGGAGCAGGGCAGGGGGCAGGAGCAGGAGTGGGGAGCAGGGGCAGGAGCAGGAACAGGAGCAGGGCAGGGCAGGAACAGGGGCAGGAGCAGGAACAGGGCAGGAGCACCAGGGGAGCAGGGGGCAGGAGCAGGGGAACAGGAACAGGGACAGGGCAGGAGCAGGGGCAGGAGCAGGAGCAGGGCAGGGGCAGGAGCAGGAACAGGGGCAGGGAGCAGGAACAGGAGCAGGAGCAGGGCAGGGGGCAGGAGCAGGAGCAGGGGCAGGGGGCAGGAGCAGGAGCAGGGCAGGAGGAGCAGGAGCAGGAGCAGGACAGGAGACAGGGACAGGAGCAGGAGACAGGGCAGCAGCAGGGCAGCAGCAGGGCAGGGACAGGGCAGCAGCAGGGGCAGCAGCAGGACAGGAGCAGGGCAGGGCAGCAGCAGCAGCAGGAGCAGGAGCAGGAGCAGGAGACAGGGGCAGGGACAGGACAGCAGGGAACCAGCAGGAGACAGGAGCAAGACAGCAGCAGCAGCAGGAGCAAGAGCAGGAGCAGGAGCAGGGGCCGAGGACAGGAGCAGCAGGGAGCAGGAGGAAAAGGCAGGGCAGCAGCAGGGACAGGAACAGGACAGGAGCAGGAGCAGGAGCAGGAGCAGGAGCAGGGCAGCAGCAGGGAGCAGGAGCAGGGGCGGGACAGGGGGCAGGGAGGAGCCAGGAGCAGGAGCAGGGCAGGGGGGGCAGGGGCAGGGGCAGGGCAGGGGCAGGGGCAGGGGGCAGGAGCAGGGGCAGAGGGACAGGGCAGGGACAGGGCAGGAGCAGGGACAGGAGCAGGGCAGCAGGAGCAGCAGCAGGAGCAGCAGCAGGAGCAGAGGAGCAGCAGCAGGAGCAGGAGCAGGAGCAGCAGCAGGAGCAGGAGCAGGGGCAGGAGGAGCAGGAGCAGGAGCAGGAGCAGGAGCAGGAGCAGGGGCAGCAGCAGCAGGAGCAGGAGCAGGGGCAGCGATAACCCTATTAAAAATGGGGCACAGAGCTAAACAAAGAATTCTCAGCTAAGGAATATCAAACGGCTGAGAAGCACATAAGGAAAACCAACTAAGACAACCAGACTCCTAGACTGAGCAAATACTGATTCTTGACTTCTATTGAAAGACAGTCATATATGAATATCCTATCAGTTGTTTCTCTCGAATTCAGAGCAACAGAATCTAGAACCAAGATAATTCTGACTAATACAATCAGGTTATTTGGAATAAGAGGAGCCATCCTGACTGTGGCATTTTCTGGTGTGAAGGAAAACCTGCCTGCCTTTTTGCTACTTTCCCATTATTCTGCTAACAGAAGCCTGACATAGCTGTCTCCTGAGAGACTCTGCCAGAGCCTGACAAATACAGAGGTGGATGCTCAAAGCCAACCATTGAACTGAGAGCTCCCAGGGACTAAACCACTATCCAAAGAGTTCACAGGGATGGACGCATGGCTCCATCTGCATATGTAGCAGAGGATGACCTTGTCGGCATCAATGGGAGGAGAGGCTCTTGGTCCTTCAAGGCTTGATGCCCTAGTGTAAGGGAATTTCAAGGAGGGAAGGTGGGAGGGAGTGGGTGGGGGTTAGCACCCTCACAAAAGCAGGGGAAGGGATAGCTGGTTTCTGGAGGGAAATCCAGAAAGGGGACAACATTTGAAATGTAAATTTAAAAAATTCAATAAAAGAAAAAAATGAACTATAAGGGAAAAAACTGTTCAAGGTATATCACAAGGAGGTATGGCCTAATGTCAATAAGAACAGATATCACTGAAAAGAATATTGCAAGTGAGAATGTGAAAGAATTGGGAACTTTGCACTCTGTTGGTGTAAATATGAATTATCATGGCCGTTGTGAAATAAAATATAAAAGTTCCATTAAAACTTAAAATAACTATCATATGACCCACCATCCCTTCTCAGGAATATATACAAAGGAACAAAATCCATCAGAGAAAGAGGTATCTGCATTCAGACTCCTCAGCTCACAAAGAAAATGTGGCCTGACGGTATGGAAAACATTCACCCTTTATACAAGTATGAGACTTTGTCATTTGTCACAACATAAATCGAAGCAGAATCCATTTCATTCTATAAAATGATCTGGACAAAGGAGGACACATATTGTTTGCTGCCATTCGTATGAGGCATCAAAAAAGCTCATCTAGAAATAGAGACTAAAGGGATGGTTATAAGAAGTTGGGGGATGAACCTGGGGTCAAGGAAAGTGCAGTCATGGATGCTAAGTTACAGGCTGAGGGAAGAAGGATTTTTGATAGCTATTAGATGAGGGTGACTATAGGTGATAACAACATATCATTTATGTGTGTTGAAAAACTAAAATAGATGACTTTGAATGTTTTTACCATGAAGAGGTGATAATAGGGAATTGGCGTACTTAATTTAAACATAATTCATGTATCAATCATCACACGGTACACTTGTGATGGTTTGACTGAGAAGTGTCCTGTGAGCTTGCATATTAAACACTTGGTCCCTACTTGAGCGCCAAGTTTGGGGAGTTTACAGAACTTATAGGAGGGTAGAGCCTTACTCGAGAAAGCACGTCAGTAGGTGAGCTCTGAGGCCTTTTTAGACTTCCCAGTACTCTCCCCTCTCCTCTCTGTGTCCAGTGGACAGATGAAATGTGACCAGCTAACTTCTAGCTCCTGCAGCCATGCCATGCCTTCTGCACCATGGTGGATCCTATGCTTCAGGAAGGAGAAACTCATTGCTTATAATGATGGTATTTTATCACAGCAAGAGAAAAGTAATCAATACAATGCAACATTGATATGTATAATTCTCTTGCATCAATTAATGACAAAATGTAAGCATGATGGTGCATGCTTATGATTTCAGCACCTACAAGTTTAAGTCTAAGAGATTTTGAGTTTCAGGCCAGTGTGTGTTACATAGGGAGGTTCTGTCACCAGAAGCCACCACCAATGATAATTTAAACAAATGGCTTAATATAAGTTAATAAAAATAGATATTAAATAATATAGGAATAAAAGAGGAAAATTTGCATTCCTTTGCTGTAAAATTTGCTTGTGGATTAATACATTAAAAAGGATCCTCTGTAGCAGTTGGAACAGCAGGTAAAATTGGAGGTGGGTGATACAGTATTTGAGTTCTTACACAAACAAAATAGAAAATGTGATACTTTCCAAGAAAACAAAACAAACACATTAAAACCCGTACTGTTAGTGCATAGAAAGAAAAACTCACACAAACACTAAGTGGTCATTTCCCTGAAAACTGGCTTTCACAGGACAGGCCTGACATTTTTATTGTGGTTGTAGCATGAATTAGAAATGAGATTACTGAACATAAAAAAGAAATCTTACATTTATAAAGTTGGCTTGTGTGTTCAAAGTAGTAAAGATATAAAAAGAGTACCGGAAGAATCCATGCTTTATATTGGAAGACACCTCCATCCATAAATTAATATTCAAACTCGTGTAAACCAGTCATAACAACAGCTTGCTGTCTTGTTTGCATCTCTTTACAAGGGTCTCCCTTCTCAGATATGCCCTCCTTTGTACTTACAACTAAGCTTATTTGCAAAGATTTGTAGAATACAAACAAGCTTTTGACAGACCGCAGCTAACATTATAGCAGCCTTCTTTTACCTTTATGATTGCTACCTCTATAAATGCAGGGTCTAGCCAAGAATCCATAATCCTTTCTTTGCAAGACGTTGCCCCATGGTCTTTTTACTTATTTTAAATTTCTCCACAAAAGTATAATGTATGCATATGATTACATTCTGTTATCTTTGTCAAATTCTTGGATGAATTTACTAGAGATATGTATGAAATAGCATAGAGAATTACTTCCTAAATTCCCCTTAATATTTCACTAAAATACACAGATTTTCATATACTTTCTTAGAGGCAGTACTAGTTAATGATCATAGACAAAATTCTCAGCTAAAATAATTTTTGAGACTACTTCAAAAGAAATCACGAACCATTTCTCTTCTGGATACCCAAACTCATTCAGCTCATAACCATATTACTGGATCTTGTGTGAATTCAAACTTCAATTTTTGATGTAAAGCCAAATGTCATGTCCATATAAAAATTCCACAAATTATCCAAATATCTTTCAATTACAGATTTTTGGTAGCTTTTTTGAATAAATACAGAAAGACAAAGATGAAAAGATAAAGTTTTTACTTAAAATAAAAAGAAAATATTAAATATTAATTTATATATTCTCAATGCATGCACAGATGAACTTCTAAAGAATTGCCCAAAAAAATCTAATAACACTTCTCCCATTATCTTTGAAGATATTTTTTGTGTCTACGGTTTCACTTAGCTTTATTGTCAAGTACACCGAGGACATTGATTCTCTTCTGTAAAATATTTTCTATATGTATGTCTTAGAGTCTTATTGCTGTGAACAGACACCATGACCAATATAAGTTTTATAAAGAACAACATTTAATTGGGGCTGGCTTACAGGTCCAAAGTTTCAGTCCATTATCATCAAGGTGGGAGCATGGCAGCATCCAGGCAGGAATGGTGCAGGAGGAGCTGAGTTCTACATCTTCACCCGAAGGAAGCCAGGAACAGACTGAGCATCCTCAGGCAGCTAGGAGGAGGGTCTCCAAGCCCACCCTCACAGTGACACACTTCCTCCAACAAGGCCACAGCTTCTAACAGTGCCACTCCCTGGACCAAGCATATGCAAACCCTCACAATGTATTTTTAAATTAAGCAGGTTTTAATCTTTAAGAATTGCACACATACATATGATAAAATAGACCTTTCTTTATTCTCCCCTCCCCCAACTCCCCCTGTACCCTCCAACACCTCCCTTCCTGACTTCGTGTCTTTTTTATTTTTGTGACCCACTAAGTCCAATAAGTCCTGCCTATAAACAGATAAATGTAGGGGCCATCCACTGTGCCTGGAAAGCCACCAGTGACTTTTCCTCTTCCAACTGCTATGACTGCCAACAGCTCCAACCACAGTAAGTGTAATTGCCATCCATGTGGAAACTTTGGCTGGCTTGATCTCATATAGGTCTTGTGCAGGCAACACAGCAGGTATGAGTTCATGAGTGCAATCACCATGTCACATCCAGAACACAAGATAACCTTTTACAGATAACCTCTTGGGCAGCTGTTTCAGGCCTCCTTATTAGCCAATCTACTAGATTTTACCTCATTTTATCTCATACAATTATGATTAATCTAATGAGCTCAAGGCTTTGCTTCTGAAGACTTCAGGCAGAGAATAGACTCTTCCTAGACATAAATCAACTGGGTCCTTTTCTCATTCAACTCCGATACATTAAGCCAATACTTCTCTCTTACTGATAGGGCTCCTCTTCAAGGAGACTTTGCGTGCTAGCTTCAGTTCATGCTCATCTCTCTTCCTGATGAGTCCCTCTTGCTTGGTCACATTTGGTTAGGTACTGCCATTATTTTTCCCAAGTTAGTTCAGATTTGTACATTTCTTCATTTCATGGCGACATGAACTCATAGACCTCCCTGAACCGCTTCCTCCCTTTCTCTTTCCACCCTTTTCTACCCACCTCCTCATTTGAATTAATGCACAAAGACATAGAAGTAGGTTGTAACCTTAGCATTGAAAAGTAATAAGTGTTAAGTGAAGAATTAAAAATGTTTCTTGTGAAGATCATATTCTAAAGATTCTTTAGATTTTGTTATAAAATCTTTAAAGTAAAAAATAATATTTATCTGTTTTTCATTTGTATTGGTTATTTTATTTACATTTCAAATGTTATCACCCTTCCCAGATTCCCCTCCACAAACCCCCATCCCCTCCTCCCTCCTCCTGCCTCTATGAGGGTGCTCCCCCACCTGCCCACTCACTCCCTACCTTGGGTCATCAAGCCTCCACTGGACCAAGGGGCTCTCCTCCCACTGATGCCCGACAAGGTCATCCTCTGCTACATATGCAGCTGGAGCCATGGGTCCCCCAATGTGTATTCTTTGTTTGGTGGTTTAGTCCCTGGAAGCTCTGGTGCAGGTCTGGTTAATTGATATTGTTCTTCCAATGGGGTTGCAATCCCTGTCACCTCCTTCAGTCCTTCCTCTAACTTTTCCACTGGGGTCCCTGTGCTCAATCTGATGGTTGGCCATGCGCATCTGCATCTGTATTGGTCAGGCTCTGGCAGAGCCTCTTAGGGGACAGCTATATCAGGCTCCTGTCAGAAAGCACTTCCTGGCATCAGCAATAGTGTCTGGGTTTGGTGTCTGCAGATGGGATGGATCATGAGGTGGGGCAGTCTCTGCTCCACTCTTTGTCCCTGCATTTCCTTTTGACAGGAGGAATTCTAGATTAATATTTTTGTGGTGGGTTGGTAGCCCTATTCCTTAACCAGGGGCCATGCCTATCCACGGGATATGATCTCTACAGGTTCTATCTCCCCTGCTGGGTATTTCAGCTAATGTCCTCATTGTTGGGTCCTGGGAAACTCTTAGGTTCCTGGCATCTGGGACATTCTAGTTTCTACCATCAGATCCTCCTCCCCCACTGCTACAGCCCTCCTTTCAAATTCCTGACCCTCTGTACTTCTCCCCGATCTCCTCCCATATCTAAACCAGTCGCCCCCTCTCCTTCCCCCTCCTTTGTTCCTTCCAGAACCCCCCCTCCTTCCCTAGTTATTTTCTTTCCCCTTCTGTGTAGAACTGTAGCATCCACACTTTGATGTGGTTTTCTTTCCTCTTGGTTTTCATATGCTCTGTGAGTTGTATCATGGGTATTCTGAGCTTCTTTTGGTTAATATCAACTTATCAGTGAGTATATACCATGTGTGATATTTTGTGACTGGGTTACCTCACTCAGGATGTTATTTTCAAATTCCATCCATTTGCCTGCAAATTTCAATGAAGTAATTGTTTTTGATAGCTGAGTAGTACTCCCTTACACAGATGTACCACGTTTTCTGTATCCATTCCTCTGTTGAAGGGCATCTGGGTTCTTTCCAGCTTCTGGTTATTATAAATAAGGCTGCTATGAACATAGTGGAGCATGTGTCTTTGTTGTATGTTGGGACATCTTTTGGGCATATGCCAAGTAATGGTATAGCTGAGTCCTCAGGTAGAACTATTTCCAGTTTTTTCAGGAACTGTCAGACTGATTTCCAGAATGGTTATACTAGCTTGCAATCCCACCAGCAATGGAGGAGTGTTCCTCTTTCTCCACATCCTTGCCAGCATTTGCTGTCACCTGAGTTCTTGATCTTAGCCATTCTGACTGGTGTGAGGTGAAATCTCAGGATCCTTTTGATTTGCATTTCCCTGATGACAAAGGATGTTGAACATTTCTTTAAGTGCTTCTCTGCCATTTAAGATTCTTCAGTGGAGAATTCTTTGTTTAGCTCTGTACCCCATTTTTAATAGGGCTATTTGGCTCTCTGGACTCTAACTTCTTGAATTCTTTGTATATTTTGGATATTAGCCCTCAATCAGATGTAGGGTTGGAAAAGATCTTTTCCCAATCTGTGGGTTGCCATTTTGTCCTATTGATTGTGTCCTTTGCCTTACAGCAGCTTTGCAACTTTATGAAGTACCATTTGTCACTTGTTATCTTAGAGCATAAGCCATTCGGAGTTCTGTTCAGGACATTTTCCCATGTGCCAATGTGTTCCAGGATCTTTCCTACTTTCTCTTCTATTAGATTTAGCATGTCTGGTTTTATATGGAGGTCCATGATCTACTTGGACTTGAGCTTTGTACAAGGAGATAAGAATGGGTCAATTTGCATTCTTCTACATGCCAACCAGCAGTTGAACCAGCACCATTTGTTGAAAATACTGTCTTTTTTTCCACTGGATGGTTTTGGCTTCCTTATCAAAGATAAAGTAGCCGAAGGTGTGTGGGTTCATTTCTAGGTCTTTAATTCTATTCCATTTTTCTACCTTTTGTCTCTGTACCAATACAGTGTGATTTTTATCACTATCATTCTGTAGTATAGCTTGAGATCAGGGATGTTGATTCCCCTGGATGTTTTTTCATTGTTGAGAATGGTTTTTGCTATCCTGAGTTTTTTGTTATTCCAGATAAATTTGAGAATTATTCTTTCTATCTCTGTGAAGAATTGAGCTGGAATTTTGATGGAGATTGCATTGAATGAAAGATAATATACATCTTTTTCAGTAAGCATTAACATTCCACTCCCATATCAACCAATATTTTTCAAAACCCATGCTTGATGAGTATGTAGTATAATGCTTTAATTTTAACATTATTTTTATTCTATTAGATACTTTTAAATACTACATTTTGTGATATTTTGTACTTGATGCAATAGCAATCATCTGTATAGGAATATACTTTGACATGTATGTACCAGGTTAATTTTACGGTAATTATTGCCATTAACCCAGTATTACAGCACTATTAACTTTTAAAATTTGAAACCTATAGGGTTTGATAAGAGATCTAAATAAGAACACTGCTGCTCTTCCAGAGGGCCAAGGTTCAAGTCCCAGTATCCACATGGTAGATCACAACTAGCTGTAATTCCACTTCTAGGGAATCTAATGCCCTCTTCTGGCTTCTGTTGAAACTGCACACACATGGATTCAGGCAAATACTATGATACATGAAATAAATAAAATCTCAAAAAGATTTAAAAATTATTACTTACATGCTATTATGAGAGCCCCATAAATCTATACAGTGCCAAAGTTCAGAAATGTAAAACACTAGAAGTATTTAAATTAAAAATTTCTTAATCAGTGGATATTCATACCATTTGCATAGATTATATCTGTTAACTCTGTCCTAATAGCTATTGAACTGAATGAAATTACTTCAGAATAATTTGAAATGTGCTGGTGCTTTGAGTATTGTTTTTATTGAGAACAATTCTGGTATTTTAACCTTAGGTGCTCTTCCAGCTATGAATTAGAAAAATAATATTCTTTATATAAAAGAAATAAGCACTTTTCAGTAAGATTCTTAACTTCAGAAGGATTCGTTATGAAACACCTTTATGATCCAACCGAGATTATCTTTTAACTAAATCTTTTTTGGCTCGTGTAACTGTAATACAATATTTTTCTGCCAAAATATTTTTCTGCCAAGATCATTAGATAAATTTCACCTGCTTTCAAAATTGTGAGTCATTTGACACACACATGAGTGTAAGCAACATATATATATTAAGTATCTATGTAGTACAATCTAACATTGCCCAGACCACAGAAACTTCATGGTACCCTGCTGTTATTGTCCTGTGTCCATTTCTTTCCTCCTCAGACCCTCCTTCTAGGGTCTCCGACAGCATGTACTTCCTAACAAGCATCTTTAAGATCCTTTCAGAGACTCATAAGAACTCGCTTCTCCTCTCCTGTCATCTGCCTGTTGTCTATGAGCACCCGCCTGGCTAATGGGCATGTCTGATCTGTCTGTCCCTAACAGGGCTTTGCTCTGTCCCTCTTTCACAGTTCACAAGCCATGATATAGGAAAGGGATGAAGTATACTTGCTACAGAAAATTTTAACAAGGTTTTATGAGTGAAGAAATGACTTTATTGACCCCAGCTGATGTAGAATACCATGCTCACTCTAAACCACATGCAGATGTTATCAAACTATATCCACACATTGCTTACCACATTTATGGGATATTTATTTTGTTTAAGGTTGCTTTAAATCTATTGGCTGCTTTCAGCAAATGATTGCCACAGTAAAGGCATGTATGTTCATGCATGTGCAGACACACACACATACACACACACACACAGACACACACACAGACACACACACACACAATTCTGTCAAGGGCGTGAACTTAAGATCAAAGCTGTGCTATGAATTTAGCTTAGGTTATAAAGCTGATTACATGGGAGATCCAAAGCACAGTAAAGTGGCTCTCACTGTTCTCTTAAAGGCAGGTTAAATTTAAACAGGCTGAGTATACAGCATGTCGAGAACTGGATACACAGTCTCAAATGACCTCAAGGAATATTAACCTGGCCGCAAGGTCCAGCAAAAGTCCAGACTCTTTGTAGTCAGGAGGTATTTTCAGGAAAGTTCACCACCACAAAATCCCACCACTAACTGAGGAGCTGTTAGGATTTGATAGCTGTGGGGAGAGTAAAGGTCAGTTTGGGGTTTGTTTTCAGAGCAGACCTCAATCTCAAGTCTAACTGGGCAATATAAACTGGATTTGACGGGGAGTGGAGTAATTTCAAAGTTGGCGAGAAGGGATGGGAAGGTCAGTGGCCATGGTAATGGGAGGGGTTGAGGGGATGGAGATGTTCAGAATATACTGTGTGAAATTCTCATACAGTTAATAAAAATTATAATAATAAATGGTTTATAGGGCTTGAGGAATGATATTGATGTTTAATGAGAGAGAGGGAGAGGGAGAGGAAGCGTCACAGAGCTGTAATTACCAAAAATTGAGTCAGTAGGCTGCTGAATGGTTCATATGCAGACTTGGGCTCCTTTCTTGATTTAAGAGAATTTCTATCAGCTTCTTCAGATTTTATTAATTTACAACATTACTAATTCTGTCTTATACATCTGAAATGCTTTTTGACATTCCGTATGGATTTCTTTTTTAGAATTGTGTGACTAGGTTTATGTGACTATTTTAACAAGGTCATGGGTGTCCACTGTTTCTAGTGGTCAGAGAAACGTTCATTGTTTTCACTCCCATTTTGTTTGCTACAATCACCTGCCAAATCTTCATCCCAGAAGGATACGATTTCACTTGGATGGGCAGGCATACAAAGCCAGGACTTTTGCAATGGGATTTGGCTAAAATAAAGGATTAGAAGAGAAAGTTTCTCTTGATAGACTACATTCTATGATTGTATCTAACATCCTTATCGAGTTGGTTAATTTCTCCCTTGTATGTTTACTTTCTTCTTACCTCAGTCCCAACCTGATTTGATTTCAATGAAAGAAAATTGGATTTTATGTGCGTGGGAAAGCATGATAATCGCTCACCGCTCCTGTGTTGTTGGCTTTTGCTTCTTGTTGGACTCTGACGAAGTTTGGCGGAGCGAGGAAGGAAGCATAGAGCCTGATGCTCTGATTCATCTTGGGAGGTTTCAGTTTTCCTGCGGTGCGCAGGCTATTTCTTCCGGCTTCCTACTTCGCTAGGGTTGCCTTTCAGTTCCCATGCTAACGGGTGTCTGTTCGTTCTGTGCAGTTTCAGAGAGTGTTTTCCTAGCCACACCAGAGCACTGGAGCCCTGTCTTACGGTCACTCTGTTTCCCATTCACTAAGGTCAAGAACCCTAGGAACAACATTGATCAAGCAACATTGTGTGGTCCATTGCTACCGCTCAGCCACAGAGGCAAGCAAACCTGACCACTAATCTTTAGTCAGAGCTGAAGTTCACACGGCTGTGATGGGTTTAGGTTTTGAGGTTAATATTTAAACCACGTACAGGGCTCGATTCCAGGTGCTCCAGCCACTGATAAGGATGAGGCCAACTCGCAGGGTTTTCTTTCACTCCTGGTTGTGTGTGTGTAACAGTTCAGTCTTGGGCTCCCCGGCTCCTCTCTTCCTCCTGTGTCCCAGCCTGTGAGGTGCTTTTGGCAAGGAAGAGATGAACACCACAGTTTCAGACAGCGACTTCACTCAGAGAGATGAAAGTCAAAGTAATCGACATTGGGAAGAAAGCATGAGAAACTGCAGTAATTGGGGAAAATATGGGAGACTCAAGAAAAGGTTTTGTTGTTTAGTCTTTATATGTTAGCAAATTCAAAATGCTATGTTTAATTTCATTTTATCAAGTGCAATCTAATAATATCAGTAACTGGTTTGATAAAGTGATTTTGTAGAGCTTTAAATCCAGGTGTGGTGACACACCTATATTACCAGAACAATTACAAGAGGATTGCCACAAGTTCCGGGAAAATCTGTGCTGCATAAGGAGACTGTCTTAAACATAAAAATGAATTTAAAAATGTTTTACAGAAAGATAATATGTTACCGGTATGGTTCTTAAGTTCCTAGGACCATAGCCTACTGGAAACACTTTGATTATTTAAAAGGAAAATCTGTTTAGGGATCATAGTTATGTACATATATAGTTATGAATGCAAATAAACAAAAGTTCATGTCTGTTTCTTTTTTAAAATGTTATACTGTGGTAAACAAGATGGAAAATTCCAGAAATTACAATGAGCTATTTGAGTTGTTTCCAGAATGTTTAAGTCTTATTGTCCTAATTTAGGATAGGTATGCTTGATATTACAACCTTTTTTGATCTTGATTTTTATATATATATATATATATATATATATGGAGAGAGAGAGAGAGAGAGAGAGAGAGAGGGAGAGAGAACTCATCAATATAAAACATTTTTCTGACTCAACTCATGCCAAAATATATCATTTTAATAGAAAATGTTTATTGAGCCCTTGGAATATGCTAGGCATTTGCTTAGACTATCCGTATATATTTTCATCCTGTGTCTCAGCAATAAAGTATGGGTAACACTTGCTGAACTTGGACTTGATATGAGATCCAGGGAATTTACATGTCTTACTGATCCCTGAGACTTAATAGTAGATATACATGTGTACCAGACTTCAAAACACTTGCTTTTCTCTATGTTGTTTTTTTAAATATTTTGTGAATATTTTTTAATGTTTGAGGATGTCATACAATTTATACACAATGTGGTTTTGATCAAATCCTTCCTTTAATCCCTCCTATCTAATTCTTTCAATACTCCATACCCCTTCTTCCTCCAAACCAAAGGCAAACATTTTTTCCGTCTATGGAGTTGAATTTGTTCCACCAGTACGCATGTATGTGTAGAGCCATCCACTGGTACTTTGGCAACCTACCAGGGTGCCTCACTTGGGAGAATTACTCCGCTTCTCTAGTAACCAGCAATTGGCCTTAGCTTTTTAGTCATAGGTGGGACTACTCATGCTGAAACGTTGCATGATTGACTCTTTCATTATGAAGAATACAGCACTTAAGAGTGTAATGACTTTAAACATACTTGCTACATGGGATAATTCCTGTGCAAGAATCCTCACTCAGAGTAGGTGGCCTATCAGTGAACGACAGCCCTGTCGCTCTCACACTGTAAGCCAATGTGCCTGGTCTATTGCTACAAGCTCACAGAGGTGGGGTGGGAGGAAGCGTGCTCATATCTGGTATCTGTCAGACTGAAATACTAGCTCAGGGCTTTTTCTGTTCCTGATAATGTTAAAACCCATTAGAGGACATCATTACCTTTGGAAAGCTGGTTGAGCTTCCAAGGTTGAGATGATAAGAAGCAACTTCAGATAATCAGTGGAACAGGCTAGGACAGGAGGCAGGGTTCTATCTGATACAGAGGTCTGTGAAGTAGTACAGTACCCACGTCACTGATAACTCTTTGTGATCTGGCGGCAATGAAACTTTAAGATTTCTGTTTCAAGTGGTTTGTATTATTTTCTTCAAACGGACACTGACTTTTGAAGCTAATTATGAAAGTGAGCACAAGTTCTTTCAAAAGGAGCTGTTGGGGGTGGAGAGATGACTCAACAGTTAAGAAGAGTGGCTGCAAGAGCGGTTTGATTGCTAACACCCAAACACTGTCTCACACTCACCTGTACTCCAGTTCCAGAGGATCTGATGCCCTCTTCTGACCTCATATGGCACGCATATGGCAAATAGACATACATGAAGGCATACATACAAGTGTGTGTGTGTGTGTGTGTGTGTGTGTGTTAATGAGCTGTTCACACCTTGGATTTTTCTTGAGGTGCCAAGACCAACTACTGAGACACTAAGTATGAGGAAAATAACAATGGCAGAACAAGAAGGAGAACCTTTGATCAATCAAGCATGGCAGTGCATGCTGAAGTGGCAGCAGGCAGGAGTGTACCACCATTCTGGACTACATAGGATGTTCAAGGCTACCTGCTCTACAGAGAGAATTCCAGGCCAGCCTGAGCACATAGTGAATTTGACACTGCCTCAACCCCATACATACACCCAAGCTGAGAACTGCTGACTTTTTCAATGCTTACTTTTAATGATGGTTCTTAAATGCTTTCACCTCCCTTCTAACCTACCACTCACGAGAGGTAGTGGAAAAGAAATGGTTCTTTGGAGCAAATTCCATTTATAGTGCCAGGAAATCAGCAGCCCCGTTCTCAGATCAGCAACTCTGTCCACTCGCAAACACTTCATGGATATACCAGCAGCCCAGTTCAGTAGTGTCCGGACAGTCAAAGGGGAGGCAGAACCTACAGGAACAGCCAGGCCTCTGCTGAATTAGCATGAGTTCCCCTAACTGGGCTGCCTTGTCTAGTCCTACAGTAACTCAGTAACTGATTTGTCAAGGGTAGGGGGAACATCCCCCATTCTCAGAGGAGAAGGGGATGAGAAATGTGAGAGGCGGGGACTGGGAAGGTGGCTGATACTGGGATGTAAAGTGAACAAAATTAATTTAGTAAAAAGTTATGAAGCATTCCACATATCCACATTCTGTGGGCTTAGCTTGTCCTGTTCGCTCAGCATTAAACAAATTCATTTGTCTCTCCAGAAGAAGTCTTGGTTGTTTGTTTGCCTGTTTTATCTCCCATTTGATTCTGAAATGTATGGACAAAGATATTTTGAGGAAATGGAATATACATTTTTATAGGGGATATTGTAAGCTTCCTATTGCCTGTAATCCAATACAATGTGCCCTGTGTATATGTCACTGATACTAGTGTCTAATGTGTCTGAACGCTAGAGGCCTATTCGGTTGGAGCCTAAGGCAGTGGCATCTCCTCCCCACTCCTTTCTGTGTCTTTCTAGACAATTCTCAGCTTTCCACCCACCTCAGAAGCAACATCTGCCCTGGCAATGCCTTTGGAAGTGGCCCTTACATCTTACCATGTCCAGTTGCATTAACCAAAATAATTAATATTGTGCAGCAAAATATAAAATGAAAATACCTGGAGAAAGCATAATTTAAAAAAAAAACAATTTTCCTGTTGTATCTGGAAAATACTGTAAAGCGCTCTAAGCTAGGCAAAAGAAAAAAATCCAAATGTTAAAAGGTTACTCCAAGCCTCTGCAATGCTGATATAAGCATGGCCCTTGGACTCCGATGTAATTGTGGTTTGAGTCTTTGAAAATGCTATACCCCTGAGGGTGGGTTCCAAGAGACTTTGTGGAGGTGTTAGCCTAGACTTGCTCTGGCCATTACTAAAGGACTCAACGCTCTTAATTGGCTTAGTTACCATCTGTAACTATATCACATGGAATATTTCTAAATAACTTAAACACGTTCTGATTGGTGACATGCAAGTTAAGCATCACCTTGTGTTTGTGTGTGTGTGCTAAGAAGGTATACATGTGTGTGGTAAACACTCTCACATGTGCATGCCCGCAAAGGCCAAAGGAATGTATCAGGTGTCCTCTGAATATCCGTTCTTTTGAGGTAGTGTCCCTCTATGAACCTGCTGCTTGTTGGACTTGACTGGTTTGAGGAATAGCAAGTCCTAATGATCCTCTAGTCTCCCTATCGTGCTGGGATTAGAGGTTACATAGGCAAGGCATTTGCCTGCTTTGTGAGCTGGGATCTGAACTCAGGTCCTCGTGGTAGTGTAGAAGCACTTTTCAGCATTCAGCCATCCCTCCAGACCCTGAATAATGTTTTAAGCTGATAGTGTCACGTTCTTTAGTAACATGTTTAGCATTTGTTTATTTTTATTTGATGTTTTATTTGAGTGTTTGCCTTGCATGCTTGTATGTGGGCCATGTGTTTCTGCTGCCGACAGAGGCCAGAAGAGGATGTCAGGACCCCTGCATCTAGAGTTACAGATGGACGGTGTGAGGTGACACATAGATGCTGGGAACTAAACCTCCTTCCTCTGCAGGGACATCAGGTGCTCTTAACCACTGATCCATCTCTCCATCCCTATGGACTTTTAAATAAAGAATTATATCATAAAATCTACTGTTAAAAACACAATTTAAGTTAAATTCAAAATTTTCCATCTTATTTTCTTTCTCCTATTAAACTGTAAGTCAAGATGTCTTACTACAATGGTGATTTAGATTCAATTATGTTTTTAAGCATTTGATATAAGACTGTGTATGTCTTTGGAAAGACCTCAGTCTAATCATAAGTACAAAGTGTACAAGTTCCTATTGAGCAAACATCACCATCTACCATTTGAATGCAGTTCCTCTTCAGAAGTGACAGCTGCCTACTGTGTGGGATACCCTTCCATTAATCTAAGCACTGGACATTTATGGACTGGGGTCATTTCGTCTCTACATTTCTGCAGTGGCAGGCATAGGACACGTTCCTCAGTTGTATATATATTTGCATGTGATCATTTTTCTGTTCATTTAGTTTTTTTTTTTTTTTGTTTTTGTTTTTTTTTTTTGTTTTTTTGTTTTGTTTTTTTTTTTTTTTTGGTTTGGTTTAGGGGACAAAAATCTCACTCTCTAACCTAGAGTGGCCTGAAACCCACTATATGGATTAGGTTGGCCTCAGACATCAGTCTCCCAAGTGCTGGTATGATAGGCATGACCCAATAAATTATGAGCTTTAATAAACTGTTTTTAAATTTTTATTACATTGATACTCCAGGTAATAGCACCCTCATATACCAATACGCATGTGTATGTCACACCCATGTGTGTTAGGGAGGTATAATTTTGTCACATACTTTCCTAGAAGCAAAATACATTGCAAAAATATATACAAATTCTGCATCTTTCTAGAATCATCCAGACTGTCTTATAAAGTGGCTATTATTTATTTAATCAACAGTAGAGAATATCGATGTTTGCTCTCCACATTTTCTTGGAAATAATTGCAATTTTATTTGTGACCTATTACGACTAAAAATTTCAGCTTTTCAATTAGCACTATAAGGCCTTTTTAAAAAATGTGCAATGTTAACAGAATAAGTCAGAAACATTGTTTCTTCACTCTTTGTGCTAAGTTATCAAAACACAATTGTACCTTCTTCGCCAGGTGTTTGCTACATTCCTAATGGCTTTTCTTTTACTTTAAAACTATGGTGTCAGGTGCATATAAAATTCATGACTAATAGCACATCGGTGATGTGCCTTATAAAAACATATAAAACTGTCATGCTGCATTTATTTTATCTGTCTGGAAATGTGTGTTTTCTGAAATTATCAGGAAGCATTTCTTTTAGTAGTATATTTTCCTGGTATATTGTTTTCCATCTTTTAGCCTTAATCCTTTTGGGTTTACAGTATTTTGCAGGTGTCTCTTGCATATCATGAATGGCTGGGATTTTAACTTTTAAATTAATGAGGCAATTTCCACACTTTGAAATGTCTGCTTCAACTGTATAGTTACTGTGTTATTGATAGGTCGGGTTCTCCTTTCCTTTGTGCTGTTTTCATATATTATCATTTCTCTTTAACATATTCCTTTATTTTTATAATGCTGACTTGAGTTAGATTTTCTTTTCAGTTTGGAAATTTTATATCAAAATTTTATCCCTCTAGTAGTTATATTTAAGCTTTTATTTATGTGTGAAAGTCTAATTTCTATAGTAATTAAGTATGGACACCTTGCATTTACAGTTTAATTTCAAATCTGTTATGGAAATGCACTCATCCAAGCAGCTTTTTTATCAAAATTTCCATCCATCTTGTTTTGATTTCTGTAACCTTAAACTAATTGTGATGTCTTCAGAGTTTCACATAAACAAAAGCACACAGGACTTGCTCCTCCCACCCTCTACTATCTTAATTTGAATAATTTGGAGGATTTTCCCATGAATCATTGTGTACGTCCATATTTCATGCCCTGAAATTTCTGATAAGTATCACACTTCAGAAAAATCCTGAATTGGTTTATCCATTTACCAATTGTTGTGTATTATGTTTTCATATACCTGTTATTATTAATGGAAATACAAGCCTTTCTGTGTATGTGTGTGTGTGTATGTGTTTGTGTGTATGTTTGTGTGTTTGTGTCTGTGTGTGTGTCTGTGTATGTGTGCATGAGTGTGAGTGTGTGTGTGTGTGTTTGTGTCTGTGTCTGTGTGTGTGTCTGTGTATGTGTGCATGAGTGTGAGTGTGTGTTTGTGTCTGTGTCTGTGTGTGTCTGTGTATGTGTACATGAGTTGTGTGTGTGTGTTTGTGTGTGTGTTTGTGTCTGTGTATGTGTGTGTGTCTGTGTATGTGTGTGCATTGAGTGTGTGTGTTTGTATGTATGTTTGTGTCTGTATCTGTGTGTGTGTGTGTGTGTGTGTCTGTGTGTATATGTGTGTGTGTGCATGCATGTGTGTGTGTGTGTGTTTGTGTCTGTGTGTCTGTGTGTATCTGTGTGTGTATGTGTGTGCGTGCATGTGTGTGAGTGTGCGTTTGAGGTTAAGGGTAGGGAAAATCTAGAAGGTTATTCTATGTAACAATCAAAGAAGCAGAGAAACTTACCTTTAATGGCTTCCCAGATTCTGGCAGATTCCAGACTTCTGAGTCTAAAGCACAATACAGACTTTTCCTTTTGATTGACTTTATTTTATGTTCATGAATGATTTCACCTGCATATGTGTATGTCAGTCATGTGTGTGCCTGGTGCCTACACAGGACAAGAGAAAGCCTTGGATCCCTGGAACTAGAGTCACAGATTGCTATGAACTGTGAAGTGGATACTGGGAAAACAGAACCCTTTGGGTCCTCTGTAAGAACAGCCAGTGTTCTTAACTGCTGAGCCAGCTCTTGAGGGCAAACCCATTATTCTTCATAGTAACATGAATACCCTTAGTATGTAGATATTTGAGTTAGTTTTCTGACTCTGGTCTTGTGAGGAACAGTAGAGGGGCCTCAGTGGACATCATTCATGAAATGCTTGAGGTGTAACTCAGACTTAGGCGGCCTGCATCTTCTATGCAAGAATGGAAGGAAACACATCAAGGCAACGATTTACTGTGCTAACGGTGAGCAAACTTGTCTTTCATCTTGATGGAGATATTGTTTATACAGTACAAGGATTTTTGTTATGAACTCACTTTAGGAGAGACTTTCTGAATCCATTCCAACATGTCAATTACTAGTCAGATATCATTGTCATCCTCACAAAAAGAAAAAATGGCCAGCCATATTGAAGTTCAGCTAGTGTTCTTAACAACCATCAGGAACTGATGTAAAAGAAAGTCCCCTCTCAGCTGGATAGAAAGGAGGATGTGACATCACGTTTTACCAGGGACAGAAATAGGAAATGGGAGACATCTAAAGAGTAATTGATAAATTGGTAGGCATTAATTAAGGACAAGGTTAATAGATGAAAAAGAGTTGAGGTTCAGACTTACAGGATTGAGGTTGACTTCATATTTTCAAGAGTTTTAGCTACAGAAATGTAACTAGATTCTCAGGGTAAAGAGCACTGTGGGATCTCCTCTCTGTCAGGTAAGTTACCTTTAAATATAGACAGAGTATGTTGTATTTCTTAATGAACCCTTTCTCTTAAGAAAAGACACACATGAAAGACTTTGCCAGAGTCTAGCCAAGCTAGAGAGAATAAAATCTATCACCCAGGCCTTTATTAATTTCCATCCAAACAAAAGGTGGGAGGTTAGGGGGAGGGAGACTTGGAATCCATACAGTTTTCAGCCAGAGGGTCCTGTCCACAGGAAACATGAAGCTAACCACAGGCCTGTGTGTTGCTTACCTTTTTCCACTCCTATTATAAAATCTATTTTTCTCAGAACTGAAAGACTCTCCCTAGAAGGAGGAGAGTGGAGTGCAAGACACATGACACTCAGGAGGTAAAAAAAAATGTCATGTCTGGAGAACCTGAACCTTTCAAGAGTAGTGAGAGACCTTCCCCAAGATCAAGGCAGCAGTAGAGCACTGCCTGGGGAGGAGGCTGAGCAGGCCAGCTGGGATCCTTTGATGTGCTGGCCTGTTGAGTAACTCGCCAAGTCTCGAACATTTCCTTTCACAGATCATGTCCTCCTCATCGTGCCATCATCCTAGGATACTTGGTTCCCTTCCTTAAAATGTTTTGTTCTTCACATTTGAGGAGCTGCCACCAGTACATCGTCCAACTCACCGATGTTGTCTTTCTTTCAGGCCGACTGATAAGACTAAACATGAGCCCACTGGGACTGAGAAATGGGCCTACTGCATGATAGTTGGGCTTGAGAAGCACCCACACGGGGATAATGCTGATCTGGATGAATTTTCTCTCGTCTATGGAAGAGAACCCAGTTCTCTGGCGATCATCCCATGGTGATTTTCTTTTTTTATTTTTAATTAGATATATACTTTTAACTCACATTTCAAATGTTATTCCCTTTCCTGGTTTCCTGTCCATAAGCCCCCATCTCCTCTCCCTCCCCCATACAGGTATTCCCCCCATCCATTCCCCTGCCCTGGGGGTCCAACCTTGGCAGGACCAAGGGCTTCCCCTTCCACTGGTGCCCCAACAAGGCCATCCTCTGCTACAGATGCACTCTCAGCAAAGGCCAACTCAATAAGACCACCTCCACCTTTAACTTTTTGTCAAGTAAACTGTGAGGATTGTATTCTCTGCATAGGCTTGCCTATTCTGCCATAGTTCGAATAGGCAAGAGGGACCCAGACAGTTCTTATCAATCATAGTTATTTTAAACTCCCAACCTGGTGACTCCTTGGAACTCTCTTTGGGTCACATGAAGCATGAATTTACACCTTTTCTTTATTGTATTACAAACAGAAAACATACATTTTTTCTCACTGTCTTTTTGTGGTGTTACTCATATGTAGTGCTTCCACGAACTTCTAACCCAGACTGAGCTCTGCCTATCTTTGTGGCTTCTTTGCCCTGTGGATTACTTTTGTTGTTTTAAAATATCTTATAAAAGTCCATATATTTTATTATTCTTAATTTAGAATTTGATACCACGGGTTGGGAATTTAGCTCAGTGGTAGAGCGCTTGCCTAGCAAGCGCAAGGCCCTGGGTTCGGTCCTCAGCTCCGGAAGAAAAAAAAAAAAACAAAAGAATTTGATCCCATCACACTAGTGAAGATGCTGTGTATCTTTTAAATTTTATTTTTCAATTCATCAACCACATAGTTTCTGGATCAATCTGTTCTACTTCCTGGAAAATAAGCTCATCAAAGAATCTCTTCATTTTATTATTTATTTATTTTAAATTTACTTTATACCACAATCGCAGCCCCTCCCTCTTCTCTTCCCAGTCCCATCCTTATAAGTCCTCCCCCCATTGCCCATTCCCCTTCTCCTCAGAGAAGGGGAGACCCCCCTCCTTGGGTAGTACCCCACCCTGGGGCATCTAGTCCCAGCGGGTCTAGGCACTTACTCTCCCACTGAGGTCCAACCAGGCAGTCCAAGTAGGGGGAAAGGAGTCTTCCTTTTATTATACATTTTTATTTTTGGTTTCCATTTGTCTTTTATAATCGATTTATCTGATGAAGTTCTCTATCTCTGGTAAGAACAACAGTGACCTCCCAAAGATATCGCACCTTATAACCCAAACCTGTGATCGGCATGGACAAATATTGATTTGGCTCATCTCTGGCTTTAGTTCCTGTGACCTTCCTCTTATTTCCTTGCATGTCCCAGGTCTTATACTTTGATGCTGGGCACTGAACAAACCAACAGCAGAGACTTCTTCAACACTCTTTAATGCTAAAGAAACACACTTCCCTTGGGGTGCTCTAGTGGAGTGAGTTGCATTATTTTTGTCAGTGATTCAAATGACACTCGTTGCATGTTTGGACTTGTTTGAAGGACAATAATTTCCATGCTTGGAGGGTTTGCCTTAATTTCCTTTGCTCTACTAGCTACCTTCAGAAAGTCCCAAAGAACTACATCTAAAATCAGATATCAACTCATTGGGCAATGCATTGTGACAAATATATGTCTTATGTTCTAAGAGACTGAAACTTTTGCTGGAGCTCACAGCCAAAGTTAATAATGAAATTCCCAGTCACTTTAGACTGTTTTCCTACTGTTTATTGAGCCTGCCTATTTAACCTGCTCTTCAGCTAACAATGTAAGAACCAGCTGTACTTGCCTTGGATTTCCCATGCAATCAACTTTTACAAGTTTTACAACCTAGATTAATGTATATATATAATTTTAAGTCACATACTCTTCCATGCTCTTGACATGAGAGTAATTGATATATGTTTTGTTTATTATAACAATCCTTTGGTGGAAACAGCAACTATAGACTGAAAACAAAGTTACAAAATGAAAAAAAAAAAGCCACCATAATTGTTGAATGTGATATATCGATATTTCTTGAGAAAGAATGACATTTGTAATACTGTTTGTTATTTGAGTCAGCTGAGGTCCATTGAGACATGATTAATCCTTTGTAAAGCAGTTAAAGGTATCTGTAAACTGTTCTATTCTTTCCCCATGTGATGCCATATGTCCTGTTTAATAAGTATAGAGCAAAACTCTTTGTTAGGGACAGACACTCAGAATCAGACAGGGTCATGGGAATTAGGAGAGCACAGGTTTAGACTCATCCCATAGACAGAGGACAGATGACATAGGGAGAGAAAACTAGAGAATTCACATCTTGGCTAGCTCTTGGTCAGATAATACCAAGACAAAATGCTTTATTAATTTCTGTCTTTAATGCTACACTGATGCATTATTGGTGACTTAGACATGGCAATAATGCATTCAAACTGACCATAATCCCCAACACTGTTTAACAAAAGAACAGTCTTTCAATAAATTCTTATTGAGGTCTTCGTTTGTGCCTGTGATTCCATATTGAAGATAGCCCAACGCCTTCAAATTGTTTGGAAGTAATCAGTCTTTTACAATGCAGTCTTAGAAGTATTGAGAAACATAAATTCAAGATAGAATGTTTAGGAACAGAAGCTATGGCAAAAAGAGACTGGACCAGCATCCTAGAAGAAGCCTTTTTAGTGGAAAAAAAGATAAACTATACTTTAAAAAAAGAGTAGAAATGAAGGAATTTATCCTAGGGAGTAGAAGTTATGAATTCAAAACTCCAGAAGCTATAGAGAACATGGCAGCTTCTAGAGACTAAAATGAATGTATGTAGTATACAGCATATAAAACAAGATATGTATACAAATATTTGACACACATATGGCATACCAATATTTGTGTGAAAATTTTTAGAAGGTATATCCTAAGAGAAATTATTTTGAAATACGTAAAAATTAAAAATCAACACGGTTAGAACGTCTGTAGCCCATTGAGCAATGATTTTGCAACCCTGATCTTGAGAAACATTGTGTACTTTCAGAACTTGTGGGTTCCTGGTGTGACCATAGATAGATGACTAAATGCATCTTATAGTAGCCTCATCCAGAACCATTTCTAGTTCTGAGGCTAACATTGTGAAATACTAAGTCTCTAACCTGAGGGTACGTCATCTGTGGATGCAGCAGGCAGTCAGAAAACAGTAAAGGTAAAGCTCAAAGCTCAAAGCACAGCTCTCATTTTTCATGACACTTTAATGCCATTTTCCATATGCTGTCGTGCTATTAGAAGGTCCTCATTTCTCATACAAAGACCCTGTCACAAATCTAGAAGCTTGCTTTGTCTGTCGATTTAATCCACATCTACGTTATCAGTGACACATGTTGTATATTTTCCACCAACATAGTCCTGTTGAATATATACTTCTGAAAGAATTTATTATTTTCAGAGAAGGCATAACCATTTCCCAGGTACGTTTAGCTGAGCTCAGTTAAACCTACTGGAAATACCCTCCGAGGCACACCAGAGATGAGTCTCAGTCAAGCTGACAGTGAGTTTGAACCATCACACCCTTGCAGACTAAACTAAGATGTAAACCCCTTACTATAGTTCATGTATCAACACCCTGCAAAGGAAACCCAGACGGGTGTGAGAATAGTCATTGAAATTGTATTTATTACCAGTCATTGAAATCATGGAGCTTTTCAGCATTTCCAAATTTCTTACATTATTAACTTCATTTTGTCACCGATAATTTTGTTAAAATATTAGTGATCCTTTTAATCATTCTCATTATCCATATACAAGTGAAATGAAAGTCAACTAGAAACAGAAGGTGCTTTGTATATCACCTATGCCTTCAGGTCTGGAGTGAATTTAAAGTAATGGTGCCTACTTTAGGTTTCTATAATAGAAACTATAGTGTTTATGATTTAAATTGAGATAATTGATCCGTTTGTGTATAATGTGTGTGCAGAGTGATAGATATGGGTCTGATTTCGTTCTTTGAAATTCAGTTTTCTCAGCACTGTTTGTTTCTGAGAAGTAACAGTATCTATTCTGCAGTGTGTGTTTTTGCTTCCTCATTAAATATTAAAACCTGTAGTTATGAGTACTCATGTTTGAGTCTTGTAATTTACTCCACTGGTCTTCTGAGTCTGGGTTACCTCACTTAATATAATCTTTTCTAGGTCCTGTGACTGGTAATAAATACAAATTTAATTACAATTCCCCCAGTTATTTTTTCAAAGTCCTTACCACCAAATACCATTATTTTGAGATTGCGTTTTGAACACATGGATTTCAAGGGCCACTAATGTTCCTTCCCCGACAGTTCACTTGGTACCCACTGTCTTCATCGTGGTTACAGAGTACAACCGCTGATCAAGGAAGGCCTCATATCTCTACAGAATCTAAAGCAGAAAAAGACAGTTTGTAAGAACCCCAAGTCTTCTTTTTATTGCTAAGATGAAAAACATCCCAGAATTTACATCCACCATTTGTTGACCAAAGCTGAGTAATAGTCCCATGAACCTATTCAAAGTCAGCTAAGACAACCACTCTAATTGTGTCGAATGTGTACTGTCCGCTGTGGAGAGCCATGTCTTCCATCCATGAATGAAGTAAGTTAGAGGCGACTGGTGATTTCCAATAGGTTTCTTATCCTCATGTTAGAGGTGGTAGCCAAGAGTCAGCAATTACTATACTGAAATACCATGACTGTTAAAAAATAAGGCACCTTGCAAACTTTGAGTAAAACATCCCAGTCAACAGGTTAGCTGGCAATCCCAATGCCTAGGAATGATACAAGTTTAGAACCATTTAAGTTAAACCCTGTTAACCAAATCTTTCCCTTTCCAGATCATGCTTAGCTGGGAACTAC
This sequence comes from Rattus rattus, assembly GCF_011064425.1. NCBI lineage: Eukaryota > Metazoa > Chordata > Mammalia > Rodentia > Muridae > Rattus > Rattus rattus. The sequence goes on from NC_046170.1 coordinate 17,870,225, forward strand.
CAATTCCACCTGTTCATCTTTCCCTTTCCCATTTTCTTTCTTTTTCCTCCTTCCTTCCTTCCTTCTTTCCTCCCTCTTTCTTTCTCCCTTTCTTTCTTTCTTTCTTTCTTTCTTTCTTTCTTTCTTTCTTTCTTTCTTTCTTTCTTTCTCTTTTTTCCAGGTAGGCTTCTGGTACCTACTTTCAAGCTATTACAACATTAAATAATTTTAGTAGAGTTAATACATACTGTCTGGAAATAATCAACTTTCCCCATCTTAGATTCTTTTACTTGCATTCATCTTAGTTGCAGAAGCAACTTAAAGAAGAAACGGTTTATTTGGCTTATACTTTACACTTAGTCCGTTTTGTAGTAGAATTAAGGTGCAAGAACTTGAAGCAGTTAATAAATTACACCCTCACTCAAGAACAGAGAGTAGGGAATTAATGCACACATGCTAGTGTTCAGCTTGCTCTGCCCACTCTTACACAGTATAGGATACACTACCTAAGGAATGGCACCTCCCACAGTGGCTGAATATTCCCACTTCATTTAATGTAACCCTCATAGACGTTATCTGAGGTCCATTCCCAACTGGCAACTAGCCCTAACCATTACATTTTGTGCCAATGGATACATCAGCATCACAGATCTGATTCTGTGGCTCGGGAAGCATCCAGAAGAGAGGGTGGTTTGACAGTAATAGTCAAAATACCAGGAAGTCTACTGTGAAACAGCCTCTTCTAGAAATGGCTACAAAAATAAGACCATAACAAATGGCAGTATCAATTCATATGTAGATCTCTGAGATACTCTTCTAGTGTTGGCATTATTAGTATTATTACTTTATCCTTGGTACCACATAGGTACCTCAGTCTAGACCCCAACTTTCAAAACTAATATAGATATTTTTCAATCATTCTCTGCTACTAATCTACTATTAATGTGTTCTAGAATGGTCTTCTCCCTCTCCTTTCTATTATTTACTCCACTATAAGCCATAAAATGGATATACTTAAAAACTATTAAGCCTCAACATTTTTCAAGCAAAAAAATAATAAATTTTTACTATAATACTTAATCTTTTTAAAGCTCTTGTCAAAATTTCTATTTGTCTTAAGTGCATTGTCTATTATGTCAGAAAAGATCATTGCTTGAACAGATATTTACAGCTTTTTTGTACTAAAATATAATGATTAGTATTTCCAATAGATGTATAATTTAGATTGCTTACTCTGATCTGTCAGAGAAGGGTCCTTGTAAATGCCTTCATTTAAAAATGATATTTGTGTGATATGAGAACAGTGTTTTTGTTTAAACTTAGAAAACAACCATATCATAGTTATACATGAAAGTTAATGTCCATGTCAAGAAATTATGCTCCTGCTGTCTGAATTCATATGAGGAAATCCTTATTAAAATGATCTAACCATTGCCTTGGACGACCAATTTAGCACACAGAAGAGGCCAATGATGCAGATGTTCACACACTATCACAAAATGCTTTAAGGGAAACTCTGTGCCTTGAAAGAAGGCTCAATGGTAGTAGAACATTGTTCAATGAACAATTTCTGACCTGTGCATTTGAAGTGATTTTTGACAACTTACTTATCAGTGAGTTTATGGCTCAGTGAAGAAATTCATAAGTGTGGCTGAAATTCTCTCCTACCATTTGTAGATATGCAGAGAACCCCAGGTGTCTCTTTCTTCATGGTTGATCCCAGTTGTTCTCTACAAACCCCTGTTTCTCTGTTCCAAGGCTGGTGTCACCTTTTAAACTAGTGCTGCAGCCTTATCTCGATAAAGCAGGGTAAAGTGTGTGGTCTTCGTACAGTGATGTCTGTGAGTGTTGTCCTACCAAGGTGAGAATAATGCACCATTAATGGGCTTGGGTAGAGTTAGGGATGGCCTTTTCCTTCTGCTTTGGCCATATAAGGGCATCTTAGAGGCAGCATCCACTGGTGACCTGGTGTTGGACCTTTCATCCTCTAGGTCCATGAGGAATGAATTGGTCTTATCAATAAATGATTCAGTTATAAATAGTTTTCTCAGCACAAACATAAGAAGGCAGCCATGAAACTAGGTGAAGGACAGACTACGATTACAGAAAAAAAAAGTTCACTTTAATCTCAAGAAATGTTCTGCAGTCTGAGTTTGATATGTAGGCTTTTTATGTACAGATAATAATTTTTATATTTGACTCCAATTTTAAGAAAATATTTCTTACACTTTTAATAATTGTAATGTAATTACATCACCCTTTCTTCCTTCGTTTTACTCCCTCAAACTCAAACCTCTGCCTTGTACCTCCCTTGCTTTCTTTCAGATGCATGGCTTTTCTTTTCATTTTCTCTTTCATCTCTCTCTCTCTCTCTCTCTCCTAAATATACAAATACAGTTTTCTCAGTCTGTATAATGTTACTCGTATGTGTATGATTTCAGGCTGACCACTTGGATTGGGTAACCTGATGTGGGGCTCTTCCCTAGGGAGGACTATTTCATCCACTTTTAGCATTCCTTGGGCTATATAGTTTTCACATGCAGCTCATTCCTTTTATGCCAGCCCACAGACCTTTGATTGTTTCTGGGAGTTTCTTCCCCTCTTTGTAACTGACGGGAACCTGAGCGGGACAGGTGCTTGTTTACACACGAGCACACCATCCTTCAACTGCTCTTGATGCTGTCAGCATCCCAGCACAATATCCTTCTGACCCACTAATCTACATCACTGACACCTAGGACTGATTTTCTTCCAGGCTTCATTCACACTGTGGCTCTTCACCTCAAAGGATGACCTCTGACCTACAGTCTGTACCGATCCAAGCTGTCAGAATGCCATATACACAATGGGCAACGTTTTGCTTCCATTTATTACACGTAACTATCCCCTGCCACAGAGCCAGGGCTTTCCCCCCTCATTACATCAACAATTGTTTCTGATGTTGTCCACCCTCTGAGACTCCCAGCAAGTCTCCTCACAGGCGACAATACATGAAAGTCAAGGGGAAGCTAGTGAGTGGCTGGCCTTGGCACCTTCCACCAGCTAAGCCCACACTAAATACATGTTGGTGAGAATATTTAGGACCTGGTGTTTTTGGACTCCCCATAATAGCAGAAGGGCAAGAGAAGCTGAGAATACTTTTGCTTTCTAGGTTATTTCCAATGCTCTCCCAAGCATTGGAGAGAAATGGGAGAGAAAAATAAAAGTCCCCACTTTACCCCACTTTCTCTCATCCTGAGAACACAGATATAATCTTGTGTTTTGAATTCTAGGGCAGCAATTTTCAAATGGCTGAATGGTGCTAACTAGTTGTAAGGACGTGCCCTTGATTTAGAAAGATCTGTTTGATCACTGGGTTATGGCATTTCTGCCATATGTTTGTATGTATGTCATATGTTTGTATACATTGAACATTAAAGAAACCCTTCTCTGACTTGTAGCTGAAAACGTTCAAAGTCAGTGGCTTTGATGAAGTTTTCTTCAGCAATTAAGTTTTTCCTCCTATAAAAAATGTGGAGAAACATTTCTACCACACAGAGAGGAACTTCTTGGTCGACCCAGGGAGTATAACTTTGGGTGTTTTAAATAAAACTGAAAGGAATTTAGACAAACAAAATGTTAAAAAGAAGCCAAGCAAAACTCCCCAGACTTAAGACAGCTTGGCTGTCTTGAACATGTCAAGCTCCATGGTTACCTCTCACAGTTTAGCAAAGAGTTGCTATTACTCTCGGCATGGGAGTGTTGAAGAGTAGACGCACTTGACCTCTCATTTGCATTCCCTGAGTCTTCCTTTGTCTAATGCAGAACTGTGTGTCATACTTTCAGGGTGCAGAGTTTTGACTTGAGGTCCTCCTTCACTTAAAAATATCCAACAACACTCTGCCCTTCCCAGAATTTTCAGAAATGTAACTAACAGAACTTTAAAGGCAGAATTCATGACACCCATAGGACAATCTTTTAAGTACTGCACTAAATCTTTAATGTCAGTTTCATGGGAATACGTTTTAATGGAAATAGAATAACACAGCCCTTCCCTTCCCTTTTTCCCTTCTCCACATCCCCCAGATACCCTACCCTATCTCTCAGATCCCTTCCATTTCCCTAACACTCTCAAACCGATTCCTCTTTTTGCTTGATTAGTTTTTGCAGACACACACACATGCACATGCACATACACATAGGCACACATGTGTATATACACATATGTACGTATTACAACTATATATAGATACAACTTGCTGTGTCCATTTTGCTATTTATGTGTATATGGATTCAAGGCTGACCACTCTGCATTAGACAAAATAAATAGGGGCTCATCTCTGTGAGAGGCTAATTCTCCTTTCCCCAGATGCTATTGGTATTATTTCTTCACCTCCTTCTCTGTCTCCTCCTCCTCCTCCTTCTCCTTCTCCTTCTGCTTCTCCTTCTCCTCCTCCTTCTTTGCATTAGCATGTCCATTGATATTAACATGGTTCCGGTCTTATTTATGCAACCATTTCTAGAAAGGACTGTCTCACAGCTGACTTCCTTGTGCTCTTGCTCTTACAGTCTTTCTAGCTAACCCCTGTTTATGTTGGTCCCTGAGTCACAGAGAGAGGAGCTATGACGTAGATATATGCACTGGAGCTGGGGTCTCCACCATCTGTTCATCGTCATACTATGGACACCCGCCTTTTTCTGAACTCCATTTGAAGCACATTAAAGTTTATACATGGTCACTAAGTCAGTCTCTTGTAAACAGGACAGAACTGGACTGAGCCCTCCAGGAGGCCTCCAGCTGCTCAGAGCCTCCGGCTGCCAACTTAGGAACTATGGTCATCAGCACAACAATGAACAAAATGTTCATTCGGTCCCTTTAGCACGACACTGCACTCTGTCACACAGGCTTTCAGGCTACTCAAAGCACCCCGCGTCTCTTCAAGTTGCCAGCTGCTTTAGTAGTAGATAATTAGGATCCTGGATGTGCTCTCGTAGAAAGACAACATTCTCCACAACCCTTTGTTTTTATAGGGGCCTTATTTCAATCCCTAGTAGAATCTGTCTTAGACATATTATGACATCATGGCTCCATTGCCCAATTTGAATTGCATTCCGTAAAACCCCTTGTCTCCAGAAATTTGTCTTCTGGATCTCAGGGCATTAAATTAATCTATGTGAAAATTTGAGGCTTGGGGGTATTTGCATATTTCAGGATAACAGCATATTGGATTGGTAAGGTATTTTCGTCAGCTTTTATTATACCTGCTAGGCAAAAGGACCTTGGATAGCTGAAGAGACTTTGCCAGACTTCTGTGTATCAATTCTAATACCTTTACCTCTGTAGGTAAATGGAAAACCAGAGAGGTAAAATAGCTAAGGTCCTGCACACATGTTAGCATGCTTGAACCCAACTATACAATTCACCAGAAAAATCAGCTCCTCACAATAAAATATTTGCCCGTTAAAAGCAGATAATACATGAATGTATTTTTAAAAATAATTAAAATAATAACCTGATTTTATTTCTCCATTAAATCATCTTCACTGTCAGCCTCACACTTTTCAAAACTGAGCTCAAGATGGTCTCTCAAAGAAGAGTCTGGGTCAAAAGGTCAGTGGGACAAGTTCAGGGTTCAGACTGCAATGCCTTAGTCTACAGGAGGAGAAAGGTCTTATAAGCCAGACATTGTCTGAAATGAAAAGACCTCCCCAACTTGTTTTATTTTACTCTTTATGTCCCAGGAGACTTGATCATACATTATTTTTATGAAGGGAGAGCCTACCCAGTTGACAAGGAAGGAAACAAGCCCTTGAAGTCTGGCGATTGGCAGAAAGATAGGGAGCGGGGAGGAAAATGGGAGGCAAGCCCTGAGACACTGCTTTGTCTCTGTCAAATGTCTCTGCCTTCTCACTGTAGTATGCATCACCCATGCTTGATTACCCAAGCACATCTTTCACCATCACTTGGTGAATTGTTAAGGTTCTGGAGAGCTGGCCCCTCGTTGACTTTCTCATTCTCTTACGTCATTGTATTTTCTGATTCTCCTGCACATTTTTATTACTCCTAAAAAAATAAACTTCCCTTCTTATGCCAATTTCAGCAGCATGTATGTTAGCTGAGTATTGTCAGCATAAGCTAGGCAACACAACACTGCCTACTTCCCCATACACACTGTTTCGTTTTACTCCCCTCTGTAGGTGTAAATCATTCAAAACTATAGAATATGCAAATATTCTCATCTTATTTTTTTCATCTTTTTCCTTTTATACTATTATTTTATTAGTGTATATATTTCATGCAGAAATTTCAAAGCTCTTGGGGCTAGAGAGATGGCTTAAAGGGTAAGAGAACTGGTTGCTATTCCAGAGGACCAGGGTTCAATTCTCAGCACCCACCTGGCAGCTCACAACTGTCTGTACCTACAGTCCCAGGGTTCTCGAATTCCCTTACACGTGCAGGCAAAACACTGATGAACATAAAACAAAAATAAATAAAATTTTAAAAAGAATTATTTCACACACTTTTAAAGTACTGTTCAATATTTAGCTGCCAAAGGTATTTATCCATGAAAACATCACTCAAGTAAGTGGAACATTTCCAATCACTCACTATGCTGGTAAATTACCTCTCTACTTGGCAAACATCACTGGATTCATACTATTCTAGGATTTTATTTTGTTTTGGTTTGTTTTGGTTTGGTTTTTGCAGTTTTAGAGTCCAATATATGTTGGGAGTCTAAATTCATATGAGTTAGCCAATTCTCTGTTGAAGTGGAGTGTTTTCATACCTGGGAGACTGTAATTATGAACAGTATAAAATTTCATATATAGGGTTTTTTGGAATGTGTGCTTTTATTTTCTATTCCCCACTTAAAAGTAAAAATGGTGTATTATGGGATACAAAGCAGGAATATCTAACTTAAAAAGGAAGTGGTGTTTTGCTTCCAAAGGTGGTTGGGCTATTCATCGGAAATTCCCACCAGTGAGAATGAGATGTCCAGCTTGTAAAGTCACACTCCCATCAACACTTGCCATGGTCACTTATGGTTGGCTTTGCTGTCTTACTGCATTGGCTAATATAACCTGTGAATTATCTAACAGACTCGAATTTCTTTACTTCATTTCTAAAATTGGGGCAAAAGTGTTCAATATGTCACTGGCAAACATGACTAGGTTTATGTTATTTTGTTTTGTTTTAACTACGTTGGTCTCAAAGTCAGGGAAGTCCACTTGCCTCAACTTCCTGTGCTAAGATTATAGGCACCAGCCTCCACTTCACACACACACACACACACACACACACACACACACACACACACACACACACTTTATAAAGTCAAGTGCTTCTATTCCTAGTTTGTTTTGAGAAATGTTATTAAGATGAATTTTATGAGGTTTTTCTGTATTTACTGAGTTCATCATTTGGCTTTTATTCGCCACTAAATTAGCATGGTGGTCAATTACATTGATTAGTTCCTGAGTATTATGGGTAGCCATGCATTTCTGAGACCATCTAATGAGACGACACTGACTGCCTTTGTATTTTTTACTTTCTGCCGAGAAGGTATAATACAGTATATGAACAATTCTAGTTGGTATTACACAGAGTTTAATCATCATATTTTACATTTTTTTCTAATGATATGTTTAGTTCCATGTGGAAATAATAGAAAAAATTTCCAAATCTTGAATTTGTAGCACTAGATTTTCTTCCACTGTGGGTTTTCAGTTCATTTTTATAAATCAGTAAATCTCTTTACATTTTTAATTGATCTATAAATGTAGAGATGTACAATCGATGAACTTCAAGTTTCTGCATATGTCACGGACTGGCAGAATTTTTGAAATCCTCAAAGTCTCTAAGATGTCACATTCTACCCAGGGATTGAAGGAGAGGTGGGATTTATAAGTCTGGGAGTTGAATCAAGGCTACTGAAGGAAGGTTTCTGTCCCTGAAGTTAGCAGCTTCCTCTCCACATGAGCTTCATGTCCTGAGGTTGCGGAAAGAGCTCTCAGGCAAAAATACACATTCTGATGGCTTTCAGGGTAAGCTGCAGCACAGTGGCGTGGATCAGACCTTCACTGTGTGGGGTACTCACCGCACATGACCAAGAAGGGTCCTCCGAGTAATGTGGTGACCAAAGTGAGTCTCAGTAGGGCAGGAGATGACTTTGAGGTCAGACAACTCTTTCAAGAATCATTCTACTTAAAGGGGACAAAGAAATGGCCCAACAACTGATGGAGAGGTCAAACTGGGGAGTGAACAGTGACAGCGATCGCAGCATCTTAATAGATGGTACTGAGTCAGTAAAACACAGGGAAACTTTTCTTTAGAAGTTCGTGAGAATTACAGCAAAGCAGGAGGGACTCTGTCTCCAAAGGACATGAAAGAGTTCTAGCTAGGGACAGAGAGGAAGAGGGTGAGTTAATGGATGAATAGAGGAATTCTCTAGAGCTCTGATTGTCCTTCACTTCTTAGAAAAACAGAAAACATTGCTGTTCTCTGGGAATGACAGTGGAATTCCAGGAGAAACGAGGGTAAAGAGAAGCCACAGCACAGCTATCTGCAGGGCTATGGACCATGAGAGGAAGCCTGGTAAGGTTGGGTAGAAAGGCTTGAAGCCCCGGAGACCCTGAAAGGACTGTAGGAGCTTTGCCTATTCCTGGCACCAGGCCCCTGTCACGTAGCCAAATTTGTGGCCATCAGTTACGTAAGGGCAATGGCCCAAACCCTTCCATGTGTAGATGAGGCATCCCTAACATCTCAGACCAAGACGATAGGAAAAAAAAAGACATGACCTGTGGTCAGGTAGGCTCAAGACAGATTTCCATGTTAATGAGGTACCTACAGGCCTGGAGGGTGATGCCAATAAGATTTTCTTCCCAGACATTCCTCCCTGCAAAAGGTATTAAATCTCAGGCCCATGCTGAGAAGTATGGTATGATTTTAAGCATCCCTTTTCCGTCATGACAATAAATTGTTTAGAACCATGGACTGTCTCTTTTCATAGAGATCCACTATGAGGAACCATGAAGGCCTTTGTCTACAGAGCCTCTGGCTGATCGCCCGTAGATGGCCGCTCTGCACTTTCAGACACCAAGCCTGATGCTGTTATGCCAAGGACAACAATCACCAGGTGTCTAGCCCAAGGCCCCTTTTGTCTCCCAGCCCTGGGCTTGATGCAGGCCATGGACCCCCAACATTATTCTCTGCTTTTCTGTGACTCCCAGTGGTGCCTGGATGTCCTAGAGCCAGAGAACTTCATGGCCCCGGCCTCCTTGCAGGCCCAGGGACCCCGGAACCAGCTCTGACTTTCCCACCTTTGGAGCACTGTATTGTCACTTCCCTGCCACTCACGCCACAGTCAAACTCCCTGAGCCCCTCCTCCCCAAGTGGCCATGCCCTGTGGCAGAGCAGACACAGGACCCCTAGAGCTATCCAGCCAGCAGAACGGGAATGAGCAAAGAGACGGGACAATAGCAGGTTAGATGCTCATTGAGATTCTTGACACAGCCTGCAAGTTAGATTAGTAGAAAGACAGTTCGAGCTTTCAACTGATTTATACTATACTTAGTGATGTGTAGAGTTATTTAAAAAAAAACAACTGTAATGATTCTTTAATTTAAAGATGTATCTTTTACTTTGAGGTGTGTGGAGTGGGGAAGGGTATGAGAGGGTTTGGGCGAGGCTATGTACATGTGAGTACTACAGGTGCCTGCAGAGACTGGAGGAGTCAGATGCCTCTGGAGCTGCAGTTAGAGGCAGGACTCTTTAATTTTTGTGCTTTAATTTTTAATTCTTGTACACAGTCAAATTCCATGTATATTTTTGCCTGAAAACACAGATCGTCTATCATACAGATTAAGTTCCTTTCAAATCCCTAACATTTTAGATCCCATTAAATGCCATAACGTGTGATGTGATCGAATAGATTTTAAAGTCCCCGTTTAAACAGTTCTTCTACAAACTACACTCCATACTTAAATGCTCTTGTGGGTAGTATATATCATCTATATTTGATTTGTAACTTTTGAGGTTGAATAGAGACAAATTAAGAAAAATAAGCTATTTCCGAGGAAGGGATGTTGACCCTTAATGATAATAATCTAATCATTTAAACATTAGAGCTTCGAGAATGGTGGATCAGCTTAATGGTGATGGTCGCCATCTTGCATTGTGTCAAACCCACCATGACTTCAGAGTTTTCCAGTAGTCTGTAAAAGAGATAGAGAGAATGGACATCTATCACTTAACTAAGATGACAAAAATGTGCTTCACCATAACATTAGCTTAGTTTTAGACCATCTGTGATTAAATAACTCTAACATTTCCTTTGTCTGGATAATCTAAGCAGGCAGGCAAAGTCTACGTTGTTTCAGAACACCCAAGAATAAAACCCAAGGACACAGCGATTGAAAGCCATAACTTTTAAGTCTAACCCCAATACTCTGGCCTCCTTCGTAGTCACTACATGGTTGAAGTATTAAGTCCATGCACATTCAATACTTTCATCTGACTTACAAAGGCTCAGTTCTGTGTCATGAAGAAAGTTTTCCTTCCTGGACCGTCTATACAGAAGAGGATTTATAAAATTGCCATGCCCAACAGAGTCTAGGTGGTCCCGAACTAGATATTTTCTCTTTAAGCAGGCAGCAAATATCATAGCTTCTCAGTACAAGAAAACGGTAACCTCTGAAGAAGGTGGACCAATGACGTAGTCAATGATGACAGCCAAAGACGCAGAAGCAGTGTAGAGAGTTGTTGATGTCAGTCTGTGTTCCAAGGCTTTGGAAATTGGTCTGATCTCTAAGATGACACCATCAGTCGTAGACGGATTCACTCAGGGAAAAAGAATCGTGCACATGGCGGCTAGCTCATTTCTTCAACTCTTTGCCATCCGGCAGTCACAGATCTTTGGGCGCTACTACTAGTATCCCAGGTAACTCTTTTTAAAATATGTATTTATCTGTTCATTTATGCATGCATTTGGTTGGGGCAGGTCATTCGTGCCATTGTATTTGTGTGGATGTCAGAAGACAACTTACTGAAGTTGGCTCCCTTCTTCCACAGGTTCTGCAGATCAACTATAAGGGTCTTGTTCGCAGGTACTCTCACCTCTAGTCTTGGCGGTTGCATCTTCCTCCCTCAGCCTCTTATCACCAAAACCATCTTTTCAGAAGCACCAGAAATGTGTTCTTGCTGGGTTCTGTGGAAACCCTCCATTCAACTAAGTGGAAAATCCAGAATAAATGTCAGGTACACGTGAGAGGATGAGACATGATGGTGTCTATGAGTTCAAACTACAAACTCTGATGTCCAGAACTACAAACTCTGTCTGAAAAAAAGGGAGAAAGAGGGAGGGGAGGGTGGGGAAGAGTGAGGAGGAGATGGAGGAGAAAGGGAAGAGGAGAAGGAGGAAAAGAAGGAAAAGAAGGGAGAAGAAGAAGAAGAAGAAGAAGAAGAAGAAGAAGAAGAAGAAGAAGAAGAAGAAGAAGAAGAAGAAGAAGAAGAAGAAGAAGAAGAAGAAGGAAGAGAGAAGGAAGAAGGAGGAGGAGAAGAAGAAGGAGAAAGAAGAAGAAGAAGAAGAAGAAGAAGAAGAAGAAGAAGAAGAAGAAGAAGAAGAAGAAGAAGAAGAAGAAGAAGAAGAAGAAGAAGAAGAACTAGAAGAAGAGAACAGAAAAGAAAACTGATTAAACATCAGAGCATAGCAATTCTGCATCTTAATTTCCTGATGTTTCTGCTCTTTCACCAGCAGTGCACAGAATCTCACTTATTCCCCATCAGCACCAACACTTGTTACTTTCTGCCTCCTGAGGTTTGTCTGTGTGAAGTGTGGCCTCTGTGGTTTTATTCTGTATTACTCTCATGATTAGCAATACTGAACATTCCCACATTTTTTAGCAATTAGTTTTGAAATAAAATTTAGTATTGTGAATAGAACACCATAGAAGATTGTACAGAAATAATGGGATATGGTTCTGCTTAGATAATTACCACAATGTAAATCTAAATAATTTATTTAAGCATTGGAGCTTCAGATCCTGCATTTAGGAGGTGTAGGGACTAACATTCACTTGGTAGTGAACAAGGTTCATACTCAAATTGGAGTCATTATTAATGATGTCATCAAACAAGAAATCGATTCAAACTTTATTTGAGGAGAGTAAACATTGGCAAAATTCCAGATTAATTTCAATTTTTCTGATAGTGAATAGATCCTTTCTCCAAGTTATTTGATGGAGCATTGTGAGGAAAAATGAAGATAATCACTAATAAAACTAGTGACTATAGACTTTCAGTGAAGAAAAGGCAAAGTATTATAAAAAAATACAAAGTATATAAAAGATCAAGTATTTCCATATTTTTTTCTTAAATAAGACACAATTATCTTTTAAGCTTTTCTCTGCACTACATCTGTATGGTTAAAGTTATAAATTAAAAATCAAAAGAAATAGTCTACTAGGGACTCACTGAATGAACAAATAAATCTTGGGCTGTTAGAAGGCATTTTCAACAGCAGACACAAGGGTGATGTTTGCTCGTTTGTTTGTTTAATAGAGAGAGAAAGAATTGTGGCTGGTTGTGCAGTCATTGTGATGGATCTCATTCTAATCTGATCTAGATGAGAACCATTATTTTGAATGGATTCTTCTACCATGAGACAGGTGATGAAGAAGGGGATCTGATGATACAGGCTGAAGAGAAGCAGGACAGATTGTCTGGCTGTTGTGCGGAAATCTGTCAGGAATGAGAGCACATTGATGAAAACTCTGTGAGGTCCTCCCCAGTCCTATCAGCTGTAGATAAGAAGAAGCCGCTGAGGAGGAAGGAAGTTCCCATCATCCATCACACGTGGCCACTTTGCTTCGGTGCTGAAGATCTCTTCCTGCAAAAGCACTTGACTTTGCAAAGATGTGTGCTATGTCCCTGAAAGCAAAGCAAAAGTAAAACAAAACAACAACAACAAAAAACCCAAAACCTAAAACATGAAAATTCTGTGCTGACAGCACACTGAGGGTTACACTGAGCTTGTCCTGGAGGATTCGTGGCTTTCCATTTGCACCTTTGGGACTATATTCAGGATCCTGAGAAACACAAATGGATGTTTCTTGGCTCTCTTTGAACATTTAGGATAGTGAGTACAGGGACATCTTCTTTGTAGTCTCCACAATGAAAGAGCAAGCACAGAAACAAGAGGTGACATACAAAGTGGACTCCAGATTTGAGATAGAATTTAAGAGTATTTACCTGGTACAAAGATGACCTGGGACAAGGCCATCACTAAGTTGAGATGAATAATGCCTGTTACAGAAGACGCCAGTGACATGAAATGTTGGAGAACACATCTAGCAGGGGCTGGGCTAGCAGTCTGGGGAGGTTAGTCTGTTGCTATTCCTCTACTTTACTGATGGATATATTAACAATAATCATAAACTTCCCAGTCCCATATGAGCCTTTTCTTGGCTTTATATTTAAGCTCCTCAATTAAAGTAGCCATACTGTCGTCTTTGCTAAGGTTAAAAAACCTTGACTGCAGTAATCAATAAGTTTCGCCTCTTCTAATTATACAATAACATATGATCACTTCCAGTGATTCAGAGAGTTCATGACTATAAATAAACTATATTTAGAGTTGCCCATAGTAATGCTTACATGGAGAGCAGCATTCATAGCTTATTTTAACATATTTTTGCCAAAAGTCTCCCCACGTTGTTTTGTAAGATTTAGATCACAATGTACTCAGTGATTTGTGTTTATTTATTCATTTAGCTTTTTATACAAGATACATTTTTCACATCAAAGTTCTTAAAAGTGTGTGTTCTAAAAGTTTCAGGGTGATCTATCGCTAAAATGATCATACATTATTTTACCACACCCCTACCTTTGTCCATTCCCATTTCACCATTGGACCTAATTAATCAATAATCAAATCGATATTGTCCACTTAATCTTGGCATTTTTACTAGCTCAAAATTCTCATGAGGGGATCTAGAGAGATGGTTAAGAGCACTGGCTACTCTTCCAGAGGACCCGGGTTCAATTCCCCAGCACCTACACAGCTCTTCACAACTATCTGTAACTTGTTTCAGGGTACCTTGCACAGATATGCAAGCAAACACCAATGCATATAAATTAAATAAATTATCTTAAAATAATTATGAGTGATATTAAAAGATCAAAAAAACATAGCTCTTAAAAAAGACTCATCTGTCTCCTTCCTTTAATGACTATGACTTTACGATTGTTGCTCATTCAGTCTTTTTAGAACATATCATCTTCATTGCCCTATTCATGACAGCTCAACCTCCTGCAGTTCCCAAATCTTCACATCATACTCTGTTCGGATGACAGTTGTAAACTGAATTGCCTTGAGCTCTTGATGCTATCAACTCTTAGACTGGAAAGGATGTTCGGCAACGTTTCTGATTGCTATCTATGGTACCAGGAATCTTTCCCAATTGTGAAAAGTGACCACTGTCCCCAGTCCTGCCAAGTGTTCTCAGATCTGAAAGGCCTTGTGCCTCCCACAACGCCATCATGCTTCAATTCTTAACTCTAAGAGCTTTTCATTATTTTCATTTTTTTTAATTTATTTTATTTTTTCTAATTTAAATTATTTTATTTATTCACATTCCAGTCATTGTCCCTTCAGTCCTGCCTCCCAGAGTTCCTTATTCCAGTCTTCTTCCCCTTGCTTCAGAGAGGGTGCCCCCACCCCTAGACAAACCTCCCTGTTCCTGGGGGCCTAATGTCTCTAGGGTTAAGCACATCTTCCACTGGGGCCAGACCAGGCAACCTCTGCTACATATGCGGGGGCCCTTGACCAGCCCATGTATACTCCCTGTTGGTAGCTAAGTCTCTGGGAGCTCCCTGGGGTCTGGGTCTTGAGACTGCTGGTCTTCCCACGGGGTTACTCTCCTTTCAGCTTCTTCAATCCTTCTCCTAATTCAACCACAAGGGTCCCTGACTTCAGTCCAATGTTTGGTTGAAAGTATCTGCTTGTGTGTCAGTCAGCTGCTGGTAGGGCCTCTCTGAGGATGGCCATGCCAGCTCAGTGCCCCCAACTCCCATAAGATGAATCCCAGGTTGAGGCAGTCATTGGACTGCCTTTTCTTCAGTCTCATAACCATTTTTGTTCCTGCAGTTCTGTTAGACAGAAACAATTCTGGATCAGGAATTTTAGCTTAATTTAAGGCTAAGGTTATGCTTATGTCCTGTGGGTTAGGAACCCTGTCCCTCTACTAAAGGTGGTAGACTCTGTGAGTTCCAAGTATAAGAAGCAGAAATGCCCAGGTGAGGAGGTTTCAACCCCCACTTAGAAGGGGCAAGAAAATAATCATGGGAGGCAGAGACCTGGGTGGAGAGGACAGGGGAGGGAAAGGGGAACAGAATCAGAAAATGGAGGGGAGGAGACAGGAGAGAAGCCGGAGGCCAAGAGTATTAGAAATAAGCATCCTAGGTGGGTGGGAGGTGGAGGATCTCTAGAGACTACCAGAGACCTGGGAGGTCAACACTCAGGACTCATTAAAGTGACCTTGGCCTCAAATTAAGCTTAAATATCAACCCACAATTTAATTTTCTACCCGCCCTTTTACAGCCTTTTTTTTTTTTTTTGGCTTAACTCCTATCCTATCTTTACCCTTACCCATACATATTGTCTCTTAAAATGGCCATAGTATTTATGTTTTTCAGTATATATTACTATGATTTAAATATCTCTGGTCTCTGTCTTGAGACATAAGAATAACTTGTATCATCTTTAAAAATTTATATTCTATTTGGGAGAGCTATCAAAATTTTTATAACCAAATCCCAAGTGATATATACTATTATTATTTCAAAATACATTAATACTATGGAAAATGTACCCTGTAAATCAATATATGAATAGACACACAAGTTTATATCCTTAAATAGTCCCTGCAGTTCTTCATTCACATAAATTCCAGAAGTGAAAAACCACTGTCACATTTTCTCTAAGAATCTTGCAAAAATTTTACAGTTGAAGAATTAGGTTTAAAAACTTATAAAGTATAAGTAATCTTTATTTATTTTCCAAATTTAGTTTGAAGATATGCAAACTTCTTTCTGTCTTTATTAAGTTTGGTATTGTGAGTGCTTTTTTCCCCTTACATATGCTTTCATACAAAATATTATTACAATGTATATTTTCTAAGCACTATGTATTTGAATATAATCACTATGTAATTTTGTCAATTACCAATTCTTATGTTGGTTTTTCTTTTTAAGTCTTCTTATATGTCAGACGAAGTTGGTCATATAAGAATATTAATAATTTTAGCTGAGAGAATATCAATTAGCAGCAAAATATCCATATGGCCTGTTCAGTAGTTAAACATATCCCTGTTACATTTTTAATGGTAATTATACTATCCCTTTATGAAAGAATGCCATTAAAATAATATCAAAGGAGAATACAGTATTTTTAATTGCTTTTAATTTGTGAGATTTAATTCATTTTTATTTGATGTGGATGAGTGTTTGGCATGCTTATCTTTGGCACCAGCCCAAAGACCCCAGAAGAGGGCTTTGCATCATCGTGGGCTGCAGTTACAGATGGTTGTGAGCCACCATGTGGTTGCTGGAGACTGAAGCCGGTCATCTGGAGGAGTACCGAGTGCTGACTTCTCAGCCATCGCTCCAGCCCCTAAAGGTTCTCATTTCCACTCGAGGGTTTTGAAAGTCAGAACTTGCATCATTTCCACCACGTCCTAGTTCCAACTCCTTCGGTAAACCCTCCGACCCACAATCTCTCTTCCACAATTATTGTTTTGCATATGTGTGTATGTGTGCTTGTATATATTATAAATTATATTGTTACATTTTATGTCATATCATAGCATAGCATACACTTACATTACATTATATTATAGCTTCTAGGCCCAGCTAGTTTGATCCATTTTTACC